>NC_059227.1:3797314-3869814 GCF_020615455.1 Coregonus clupeaformis
CTCCCACCTTTGTCTAGGTGGGCTATAAGCAGGAGAAGCTCTAGTGTAAGCCAGGTGCCTGTACGTACTCTGTTTTCAACAGTGTTCTGTACATTTCACCAGGCCTGTATGTGCTCCAAAACCTGCTGATTGTTAATCCTTACTGAGAGGTATATATCAGTGACAACCAATGAACAAACCCCTCCAGAGGTAGATATCAGTGACAACCAATGAACAAACCCCTCCAGAGGTATATATCAGTGACAACCAATGAACAAACCCCTCCTGAGGTAGATATCAGTGACATTTTTCTTATTCTTGTGAATACTGATCAATTCATTTATACATTTATAATGAGTAGGTTTTGTTATCTGTTTTAACACAACTTTTTTTGTGGTGTGGTTTTCATATAAGCCTTTGGCCTTCCGACCACTGTTATGTATACACTACTGTTACGTATACTATAGTGTTATCTATACTGTTATGTATACACTACTGTTACGTATACTATAGTGTTATCTATACTGTTATGTATACTCTACTGTTCTACTATAATGTTATGTATATTCTACTGTTATGCATTTTTATTTCTTTACCAGGCAAGTCAGTTAAGAACTGTATGCTCTACTAATATACTCTACTGTTATGTATACTACACTGTTGTACTCTACTGTTATGTATACTATACTGTTATAATATACTGTTATGTATACTCTATTGTTATGTATACTCTACTGTTATACTATAATGTTATACATACTATACTATTATACGATACTGTTATATATACTATTCTGTTATATTATACTGTTATACTCAACTGTTATACTATTCTGTTATGTATACTATACTGAGCAAGAGAGAGAGAGTTAAAGAGAGAGAGAGAGAGAGAGAGAGAGAGAGAGAGAGAGAGAGAGAGAGAGAGAGAGAGAGAGAGAGAGAGAGAGAGAGAGAGAGAGAGAGAGAGAGAGAGAGAGAGAGAGAGAGAGAGAGAGAGAGAGAGAGAGAGAGAGAGCGAGAGTGTGGGTGTGTATTTATGCAATATACTTCTGCATTCAACTTAATTGTCCCCTGTAAAACATATTATCTGTGAACAGTTACTAAATGAACAAATCCTCATGCTGATTGTTGATCTTTACTGAGAGGTAAATATCAGTGACAATTATTATAAAAAAAAAAAAATTGTGATTAATGATAAATTCATTCATATTTTTTTAATTAGTAGGTTTTGTTACCTTTTTTATTTATTTTTATTTATGTATTGCATATTGTTTTTTTATGATGTTGTATGTATACTCTACTGTTATACTCTACTGTTATACTCTACTGTTATACTCTGCTGTTATACTCTACTGTTATACTCTACTGTTCTACTATACTGTAATGTATACACTACTGTCACGTACTGTATACTCCTATGTATACTCTACTGTTATACTCCACTATTATGTATACTATACTGTTCTACTATACTGTTATACTCTACTGTTATACTCTGCTGTTATACTCTACTGTTATAATCTACTGTTATGTATACTATATGGTTATACTGTTCTACTCTACTGTTATGTATACACTACTGTCATGTACTGTATACTCCTATGTATACTCTACTGTTATACTCCACTATTATGTATACTATACTGTTCTACTATACTGTTCTACTATACTCTTATACTCTACTGTTATGTATACACTACTGTTATGTATAGTTCTATGTCCCGTGTAGCTCGGTTGGTAGAGCATGGCGTTTGCAACGCCACGGTTGAGGGTTCCATTCCCACGGGGGGGCCAGTATGAAAATGTATGCACTCACTAACTGTAAGTCGCTCTGGATAAGAGCGTCTGCTAAATGACTAAAATGTATGCTCTACTAATATACTCTACTGTTATGTATACTACACTGTTATGTATACTCTACTGTTATACTATAATGTTATACATACTATACTATTATACGATACTGTTATATATACTATTCTGTTATATTATACTGTTATACTCAACTATTATACTATACTATTATGTATACTCTACTGTTATGTATACTCAACTGTTATACTCTACTGTTATACTATACTGTTATGTAAACTTTACTGTTATGTTCTACTGTTATGTATACTATTCTGTTATGTATATTCCACTGTTATGTATACTATAGTTTTATGTATACTCTACTGTTATGTATACTATAGTTTTATGTATACTCTACTGTTATACTTGTCACGCCCTGACCTTGAGAGCCCTGTTATTCTCTAGTTAGTTTGGTCAGGGTGTGAATGTTGACATATCTATGTTATATATTTCTATGTTGGCCGGGTGTGGTTCCCAATCAGAGGCAGCTGTCGATCGTTGTCTCTGATTGGGGATCATACTCTGGCAGCCATTTTGCCTACCTAAGTTTTGGGATCTTGTTTCTGTTTCTGCTTGTTGGATGTTTAGCCTTTAGAACTTCACGTTCTGTTGGATTTTGTTATTTTGTTGGTGTTTCTTAAAATAAATGACTATGTACGCATACCACGCTGCACCTTGGTCCGACCATTTATACAACGAACATGACAATACTATACTATTATGTGTACTATACTGAGCGAGAGAGAAAGAGTTAAAGAGAGAGAGTGATAAAGTGTGTGTGTGTGTATTTATGCAATATACTTCTGTATGCAACTTAATTGCCCCCTGTAAAACCTGATATCTGTGAACAGGTATAAGCTGAGTTACTAAGAAATCCTCCTGCTGATTGTTGATCCTTACTGAGAGGTAGATATCCGTGACAATTAATATTTAATTATTTTGTCATTACTGGTCAATTTATTTATACATTTATAATTAGCAGGTTTTGTTATCTGTTTTAACAAACCTTTTTTATTTTTAAGTATTGTATATTGTTGTCTGGTTTTCTTGCAAGCCCTTGGCCTATACTGTTATACTCTACTCTTATGTATACTCTACTGTTATACTATACTCTATTGTCATGTACACAATACAGTATTTTTTTTTACTATACTGGTATGTATACTTACTGATATGTATACTCTACTGTTATGTATACTCTGCTGATATACTATACTGTTCTACTCTACTGTTATGTATACACTACTGTTATGTATACTATACTAATATACTCTACTGTTATTTACATTTTAGTCATTTAGCAGACGCTCTTATCCAGAGCGACTTACAGGAGCAATTAGGGTTAAGTGCCTTGCTCAAGGGCACATCGACATATTTTTCACCTGGTCGGCTCTGGGATTAGAACCAGCGACCTTTCGGTTACTGGCACAACGCTCTTAACCACTAAGCCACCTGCCGCCACTTTTATACTATAATGTTATGTTTACTATATTGTTATTCTATATAGTTCTACTCTACTTTTAGACTATACTGTTATGTATACACTACTGTTTTGTATACTCCTATGTATTCTCTACTGTTATATTCTACTGTTATACTATACTTTTATGTATACTATAGTTGTATGTACACGCTACTGTTACACTATACTGTTATGTATACTATACATAGAGAGGGAGAGGGAGAGAGAGAGAGAGAGAGAGAGAGAGAGAGAGAGAGAGAGAGAGAGAGAGAGAGAGAGAGAGAGAGAGAGAGAGAGAGAGAGAGGGAGAGGGAGAGAGAGAGAGGGAGAGAGAGAGAGAGAGAGGAGAGAGAGAGAGAGGGAGAGAGAGGGAGAGAGAGAGAGAGGGGAGAGAGAGAGAGAGAGAGGGAGAGAGAGAGAGAGAGAGGGAGAGAGAGAGAGAGGGAGAGAGAGGGAGAGAGAGAGAGAGGGAGAGAGAGAGAGAGAGAGAGAGAGAGAGAGAGAGAGAGAGAGAGAGAGAGAGAGAGAGAGAGAGAGAGAGAGAATTTTTGCAAAATACTTCTGCATGCAACTTAATTGCCCCCTGTGAAACCTAATATCTGTGAACAGGTTCCCGCTGAGTTACTAAATGAACAAATCCTCATGCTGATTTTTAATCCTTACTGAGAGTTAATTATCAGTGACAACAAATTAAAAAAACCCTCCTGAGGTAGATATCCGTGACAATTATTATTACTTTTTTATTTAATACTGATCAATTCATTTATACATTTTTAATTAGTAGGTTTCGTTATCTGTTTTAACAAACCTTTTTTATGTTTGTACTTATGTATTGTACAGTGGAGAAAAAAAGTATTTAGTCAGCCACTATTTGTGCAAGTTCTCCCACTTAAAAAGATGAGAGAGGCCTGTAATTTTCATCATAGGTACACGTCAACTATGACAGACAAAATGAGAATTTATTTTCCAGAAAATCACATTGTAGGATTTTTAATGAATTTATTTGCAAATTATGGTGGAAAATAAGTATTTGGTCAATAACAAAAGTTTCTCAATACTTTGTTATATACCCTTTGTTGGCAATGACACAGGTCAAACGTTTTCTGTAAGTCTTCACAAGGTTTTCACACACTGTTGCTGGTATTTTGGCCCATTCCTCCATGCAGATATCCTCTATAGCAATGATGTTTTGGGGCTGTCGCTGGGCAACACAGACTTTCAACTCCCTCCAAAGATTTTCTATGGGGTTGAGATCTGGAGACTGGCTAGGCCACTCCAGGACCTTGAAATGCTTCTTACGAAGCCACTCCTTCGTTGCCCGGGCGGTGTGTTTGGGATCATTGTCATGCTGAAAGACCCAGCCACGTTTCATCTTCAATGCCCTTGCTGATGGAAGGAGGTTTTCACTCAAAATCTCACGATACATAGCCCCATTCATTCTTTCCTTTACACGGATCAGTCGTCCTGGTCCCTTTGCAGAAAAACAGCCCCAAAGCATGATGTTTCCACCCCCATGCTTCACAGTAGGTATGGTGTTCTTTGGATGCAACTCAGCATTCTTTGTCCTCCAAACACGACGAGTTGAGTTTTTACCAAAAAGTTCTATTTTGGTTTCATTTGACCATATGACATTCTCCCAATCCTCTTCTGGATCATCCAAATGCACTCTAGCAAACTTCAGACAGGCCTGGACATGTACTGGCTTAAGCAGGGGGACACGTCTGGCACTGCAGGATTTGAGTCCCTGGCGGCGTAGTGTGTTACTGATGGTAGGCTTTGTTACTTTGGTCCCAGCTCTCTGCAGGTCATTCACTAGGTCCCCCGTGTGGTTCTGGGATTTTTGCTCACCGTTCTTGTGATCATTTTGACCCCACGGGTTGAGATCTTGCGTGGAGCCCCAGATCGAGGGAGATTATCAGTGGTCTTGTATGTCTTCCATTTCCTAATAATTGCTCCCACAGTTGATTTCTTCAAACCAGCTGCTTACCTATTGCAGATTCAGTCTTCCCAGCCTGGTGCAGGTCTACAATTTTGTTTCTGGTGTCCTTTGACAGCTCTTTGGTCTTGGCCATAGTGGAGTTTGGAGTGTGACTGTTTGAGGATGTGGACAGGTGTCTTTTATACTGATAACAAGTTCAAACAGGTGCCATTAATACAGGTAACGAGTGGAGGACAGAGGAGCCTCTTCAAGAAGAAGTTACAGGTCTGTGAGAGCCAGAAATCTTGCTTGTTTGTAGGTGACCACATACTTATTTTCCACCATAATTTGCAAATAAATTCATTAAAAATCCTACAATGTGATTTTCTGGATTTTTTCTCTCTCAATTTGTCTGTCATAGTTGACGTGTACCTATGATGAAAATTACAGGCCTCTCTCATCTTTTTAAGTGGGAGAACTTGCACAATTGGTGGCTGACTAAATACTTTTCCCCCCACTGTATATTATTTGTTTGTGGTCTGGTTTTCTTGCAAGCCCTTGGCTTTCTAACCACTGTTCTGTATACTCTACTGTTATACTATACTCTATTGTCATGTACACGATACTGTTTTTTTTTTTTACTATACTGGTATGTATACTTACTGATATGTATACTCTGCCGTGATGTATACTCTACTGATATACTATACTGGTATGTATATTATACTGTTCTACTCTACTGTTCTACTATACTGTTATGTATACACTACTCCTATGTATACTCTACTGTTATACTCTAGTGTTATACTCTACTGTTATGTATACTATACTGTTATACTATACTGTTATGTATACTATACTGTTCTACTATACTGTTATGTATACACTACTGTTATGTATACTCCTATGTATACTCTACTGTTATACTCTAGTGTTATACTCTACTGTTATGTATACTCTACTGTTATACTCTACTGTTATGTATACTATACTGTTATACTATACTGTTATGTATACTATACTGTAATACTATACTGTTATGTATACTCTACTAATATACTCTACTGGTATACTCTACTGTTATGTATACTATACTAATATAATATACTGTTATACTCTGCTGTTATACTCCACTCCCTCCCTCTCCCTACACAGAGAGGGAGAGGGAGGGAGGGAGAGAGAGAGAGAGAGAGAGAGAGAGAGAGAGAGAGAGAGAGAGAGAGAGAGAGAGAGAGAGAGAGAGAGAGAGAGAGAGAGAGAGAGAGAGAGAGAGAGAGAGAGAGAGAGACATTTTTGCAAAATACTTCTGCATGCAACTTAATTGCCCCCTGTGAAACTAATATCTGTGAACAGGTTCCCGCTGAGTTACTAAATGAAGAAATCCTCATGCTGATTTTTAATCCTTACTGAGAGTTAATTATCAGTGACAACAAATTAAAAAACCCTCCTGAGGTAGATATCCGTGACAATTATTATTACTTTTTTATTTAATACTGATCAATTCATTTAGACATTTTAAATTAGTAGGTTTTGTTATCTGTTTTAACAAACCTTTTTTATGTTTGTACTTAGGTATTGTATATTGTTTCTTTGTAGTGTGGTTTTCATATAAGCCCTAACCACTGTTATGTATACTCTACTGTTATGTATACTCTACTGTTATACTCTACTGTAATGTATAGTATAGTTTTATGTATACTATACTGTTATTTATACTCTACTGTTATACTATACTTGTATGTATACTCCACTGTTATGTATACTCTACTGTTAAAGAGAGAGAGAGAGAGAGAGAGAGAGAGAGAGAGAGAGAGAGAGAGAGAGAGAGAGAGAGAGAGAGAGAGAGAGAGAGAGAGAGAGAGAGAGAGAGAGAGAGAGAGTGTGTGTATTTATGCAATATAGTTCTTTATGCAACTTAATCTCCCCCTGTACAACCTAATATCTGTGAACAGGTTCCCGCTCAGTTACTAAATGAAGAAATCCTCCTGCTGATTGTTAATCCTTACTGAGAGGTAAATATCAGCGATAACCAATGAACAACCCCCTTCTGAGGTAGATATCCGTGACAATCATTATTACATTTTTTTTGTATTACTGATCAATTCATTCATAAATGTTTAGTTAGTAGGTTTTGTTATCTGTTTTAACAAACCTTTTTTATGTTTGTACTTAGGTATTGTACATTGTTTTTTTGTGGTGTGGTTTTCATATAAGCCCTTAGGCTTCTAACCACTGTTATGTATACTCTGCTGTTATGTATACTCTACTGTTATACTATACTGGTATGTATACTCTACTGTTATACAGTAGCTTGTGAAAGTATTCACCCCCCTTGGCATTTTTACCATTTTGTTGCCTTACAACCTGGAATTAAAATTGATTTTTTTGGGGTTTGTATCATTTGATTTACACAACATGCCTATCACTTTGAAGATGCAAAATATTTTTTGGGGTCAAACAAACAAGAAATAAGACAAAAAAACTGAAAACTTGAGCGTGCATAACTATTCACCCCCCCCCCCAAAGTCAATACTTTGTAGAGCCACCTTTTGCAGCAATTACAGCTGCAAGTCTCTTGGGGTATGTCTCTATAAGCTTGGCACATCTAGCCACTGGGATTTTTGCCCATTCTCCAAGGCAAAACTGCTCCAGCTCCTTCAAGTTGGATGGGTTCCGCTGGTGTACAGCAATCTTTAAGTCATACCACAGATTCTCAATTGGATTGAGGTCTGGGCTTTGACTAGGCCATTCCAAGACATTTAAATGTTTCCCCTTAAACCACTCAAGTGTTGCTTTAGCAGTACGCTTAGGGTCATTGTCCAGCTGGAAGGTGAATCTCCGTCCCAGTCTCAAATCTCTGGAAGACTGAAACAGGTTTCCCTCAAGAATTTCCCTGTATTTAGCGCCATCCATCATTCCTTCAATTCTGACTAGTTTCCCAGTCCCTGCCGATGAAAAATCATCCCCACAGCATGATGCTGCCACCACCATGCTTCACTGTGGGGATGGTGTTCTCAGGGTTATGAGAGGTGTTGGGTTTGCTCCAGACATAGCGTTTTCCTTGATGTACCAGAGTACCTTCTTCCATATGTTTGGGGAGTCTCCCACATGCCTTTTGGCGAACACCAAACATGTTTGCTTATTTTTTTCTTTAAGAAATTGCTTTTTTCTGGCCACTCTTCCGTAAAGCCCAGCTCTGTGGAGTGTACGGCTTAAAGTGCTCCTATGGACAGATACTCCAATCTCTGCTGTGGAGCTTTGTAGCTCCTTCAGGGTTATCTTTGGTCTCTTTGTTGCCTCTCTGATTAATGCATTGCCTGGTCCGTGAGTTTTGGTGGGTGGCCCTCTCTTGGCAGGTTTGTTGTGGTGCCATATTCTTTCCATTTCTTAATAATGGATTTAATGGTGCTCCGTGGGATGTTCAAAGTTTCTGATATGTTTTTATAACCTAACCCTGATCTGTACTTCTCCACAACTTTGTCCCTGACCTGTTTGGAGAGCTCCTTGGTCTTCATGGTGCAGCTTGCTTGGTGGTGCCCCTTGCTTAGTGGTGTTGCAGACTCTGGGGCCTTTCAGAACAGGTGTATATATACTGAGATCATGTGACAGATCATGTGACACTTAGATTGCACACAGGTGGACTTTATTTAACTAATTATGTGACTTCTGAAGGTAATTGGTTGCACCAGATCTTATTTAGGGGCTTCATAGCAAAGGGGGTGAATACATCTGCAATCACCACTTTTCCGTTATTTATTTTTTAGAATTTTTTGAAACAAGTTATTTTTTTCATTTCACTTCACCAATTTGGACTATTTTGTGTATGTCCATTACATGAAATCCGAATAAAAATCAATTTAAATTACAGTTTGTAATGCAACAAGGGGGATGAATACTTTTGCAAGGCACTGTACTATACTGTTAATGTCAATTGTTTAAAAATGGCCTTTTTGTCTTTGTGCAGATTGCCATGTCTCATCGATTAAATGAAAATTAAAGCTTGTTCAAAGTATCTCTCCTTTTCAAACAAGCATTGCAGAGCTGGTTACAATTTAAATTTCATCCCCCAGAAAAGATAGAACAAATATTACAGCAAATATTATGGCTGAACTCAAATGTGCTGGTTGATTAAAAAAAACCCAGTATTTATGGAAAATATATTTGAAAAAGGTATTTTGTTTTTAAAGGATATTGTATATTGGGATGGTAGAGTTATGTTTCGGAATTGTATGGGAATGTCTGCTCAGTCCAAGATTACAACCAACTGATTACAGCATTACCCCAGAAATGGAGGAGGCAGGTGGCAGCTGGAGGAGGTAGGGAACTGGTCTGTCTGCCCAATATAAAGGATCAAAACTGGCGGAGGAATAAAAATAGCATATATAGGAAAGTATACCAGTTTCATTTGAGGACCAGGATGTTGACAGCTGTGCCATACAGATTGCAAAATAGCTGGGAAGAGATTTTTGATGTACCGATTCCAATGTACAGGGTGTACGAATTGATATATAAAAGGACACAAGATTCAGGACTTCGTGCCTTTCAGCTAAAATCATTGTACAACATTTTTGCCACCAATTGTTGAATATTTGCGGCATACAATCATCGCAGCTCTGCAGATTCTGTTGTTAAGATACAGAATCGATACACTATTTGTTTTGGTATTGCCCTCAGTTAGCCTGTTTCTGGTCTCAGGTTCAGGAATGGCTGAAAAAGGATAACATTAATCTAAAATTGAAATAGCATTGTTGGGATATCTGGAGAGACCTAGTCAGTCAAATACTAATATACTAATACTCTTAGTAAAATTATTTATCTTCAACTCGCAATCTGTGGACTCTATTTGATTAGATAGATTCAAATTGTATGTTAAACATCACAGCATAGTTGAAAGATATACTGTATGGCGCGTGAAAATCCGAAGAGGGTGGCCAGGCAGAGATAGGTGGGATGGGCTGAGGGAGGCTGAGGGGTGGGATGGGCTGAGGGAGGCTGAGGGTTGGCATGTGGAACTGGAGAGAAGTGGGAGTGGGGTTGCTGGGGATAGAATGACGGTCAAAGATAAAAGTCTAAAATGAAGTCACCAAAAAAAAATCAAAAGTATGTTCGAATGACACTGAGAGGCAGTGACATCTTGGATGGTTGGTGGCATGTGGGTTGGGAGTTTGGACCGGTGGCCGACAGGTCGCTGGTTCGGGTCCCCATTTTGACTTGGTGGGAGATCTTTTCGACGTGTTCTTGGCTCTTGACACTGGTTGTTCCTGTGGGTCGCTCTGGACGGGAGATGGTTAGATTAAAACGTGCTTTTCAAGAAGAATGATTTGCATATATTAACATATTTCTGTATGTGTCAGTCAGTGTGTGTGCATGTGCGCGTGCTCATGTTACTGTGTCAATGTCTTAGTGTTTTATGTACGGATTTTGTGTTATCTATATGACTCCAACACCAGTGTTAAACAAAGCTCAGTCTATTACCATTAACAATCTTCCTAGGGCATTTATAAATGAAACTAGGCGATTGAATCAAAGCAATTAAATCAAATCAAATTGTATTCGTCACATGCTTGGTAAACAACAGGTGTAGACTAACAGTGAAATGCTTACTGACGGGTCCTTCCCCCCCAACAACACAGAGAGAACAGGAGAAATAACAGAAAGATAATAACACGAGAGTGGATTTTTAACGAATCTGAGTTCTAATAGAACCAAATTAAAAGGAATATGATGATAAAATACCAAGGGGGGAGATAACATGAACAAAACAATGGCATTGTGAGAAAAAATGAATATGATTAAGAGTGTAGAAAAGGGGCCAATTTAATGGAAAATGCTCACTGACTTAATAATCAGTCATTCCATTCTGTTCATTTCTCCACGCTCTGATTGTTTGTTTCAAGAGATAGAGACAGAGAGAGAGACAGAGAGAGAGAGAGAAAGAAAGAGAGACAGAATGAGAGAGGCAGTGCCAGCTCCCATCTCTCTCCCCTCTGATTAATTAGCTTGAAGTTGTTCATGTTAGTATTAACTGTGATAAGACCTGCAACAAACACAACACAATTACACAGACAGACAGCCCCCCCAGACAGCCTCCTGATGGAAAACGTCCAACGTTATCTCTCTCTCTCTCTCTCTCTCTCTCTCTGTGTAAAACATTTAGCATTATCTGTGTTTGGTCTGATTGGACAGGTGTAATGAGTGTAGTTACTGCTCTCTGTGCTTCACGGCACAACAACCCACCAAGCTCCTTATTTATCAGCACACAGACCAGCCAACCAACCTTCTCAAGTTGTTTTTATCGATGATGGGGTGGGATATAGGAGTTGTGACCTCATGTTAAAATCTCATCTACAGACCACAGCTGAGATGGAAGGAAACCTCTGAGCCCTGAGTCACATTACATTAACATTTTAGTCATTTAGCAGACGCCTAGTCGGCTCTGGGATTAGAACCAGCGACCTTTCGGTTACTGGCACAATGCTCTTAACCACTAAGCTACCTGCCGGCAAAAGCCAGAGAGAAATCGATAAACCCTACCTCCCTCTCCCCACTCTGTCCTCTCAAATCTCGGAGAAATCTAAGGCCTACCTCCCTCTCTCCACTCTGCCCTCACAAATCTCAGCCAATAACAGGGATTTGTGGGTACATACGACTCCTCTTCGGTGTGTGTGTAGTGTGTAGTGTGTAGTGTGTTTTGTGTGTGTGTGTGTAGTGTGTTGTGTGTTGTGTGTGTGTGTGTTGTGTGTGTTGTGTGTGTGTGTGTGTCACGGTTTCTGCCGAGGCTGCTCCTTCTCCTTGTTCGGGCAGGCTTCGGCGGTCGTCGTCCCCGGAGTACTAGCTGCCACCGTTCGTGTTTTCTGTGTTCGTTTGGTTTGGTCTGTTTTGTACACCTGTTTCTCATTTTGTCTTGATTATGTGTCCTTTTAGTTCTCGTTGTTTCTGTCTTGTGGTTGTGTGTAGTTGTTCGTTGTCAGCAGGTGATTCTATGTCTAGTTTGTGCTCATTTTGTCTAGTGAGAGTTCCGCACATTTGTGCGTGTTTGTTATTTACGCTTAGTGCGTTATTTTCCTTGTGCCTCCGGCTCTGTTTATAGCCGTTCTTTCTGTGGACTCTATTAAAGCTTTTGGACTACTTCTGCATCCTGCATCTGATTTCCACACCACCCCTACGCCAGCTCTGACAGAACTACACACCTACTCATGGAATCAGCAGGAGCAGCAGCAGCGACCAAGTCATGGGAGGAGCGCGTCCGCGGACAGGATGACAGGATAGCTCAAATCACCAACGCTCTGCAGGGAGTAATGAATACCCTGCATCGCCTGGAGACCAGTTGGGCACCCACGCCTCCTCCCACATTACCACCAGCACCGGTCAGTCCATTAGTCCACGCTCCGGAACCCAGTGGGATTCGGCTCTCGCTCCCGAGGGCGTATGATGGTACCGCTGCCGGGTGTCAAGGTTTCCTCCTACAAGTTGAACTCTACCTCGCCACCGTACACCCGGTGCCCTCGGGACACGAGAGCGTTTCCGCCCTCATCTCCTGTCTCACCGGCAAGGCGTTGGAGTGGGCCAACGCCGAATGGAGGAGAATAGACCCCGCGACGATCACCTATGCGGAGTTCTCCCGTCGCTTCAGGGCTGTATTCGATCATCCACCTGAGGGGAAGGCGGCGGGAGAACGTCTATTCTACCTCCGACAGGGGAAGAGGAGCGCCCAGGAGTTTGCACTGGAGTTCCGGACTCTAGCGGCAGACGCAGGGTGGAATGAGCGGGCCCTCATAGACCACTTCCGCTGCAGCCTACGGGAGGACGTCCGTCGTGAGTTGGCCTGCAGGGACACCACCCTCACGTTTGACCAGTTGGTGGATATGGCCATTCGCCCTAGACACCCTGCTGGCCACCCGCGGACGTCCTGAGTGGGGGTCGTCCATTCCACCCTCCAGCACCTCCGAGCCTAGTCCTATGGAGCTCGGGGTGCTGGCGCTAGAGAGGAGAGGAGAAGGAGCCCCAGGGGGACCAACCCCTGTACCAACTGTGGCCGTGGAGGACACACTGCGGCCAGGTGCTGGGGGGTCTCCTAGGGGACGAGACGGCAGGCCACGCACTAGGGAGTCCTTCCAGGTGAGTAGGCGCCCCACTTACCCAGAGCTCTCTGTTGTGCACCTAACCATACCTGTTTGCTTCCCACAGGTTGCACCTCGTTCCCAGCATAAGGCGCTAGTAGATTCAGGCGCAGCTGGGAATTTTATAGATCGGAGATTTTGTGCAGAGTTAGGGATTCCCCTCCTTCCTGTCAATAATCATTTCCCTGTACATGCTCTAGATAGCCGTCCGTTGGGATCGGGGTTGATTAGGGAGGTCACAGCTCCACTTAGGATGGGGACGCAGGAGGGTCATGAGGAGACTATACAGCTATATCTTATTGACTCTCCTGCATATCCGGTGGTGCTGGGGCTTCCCTGGTTGATTACCCATAATCCCTCTATTTCGTGGCAACAGAGGGCTCTTAAGGAGTGGTCTGCTCAGTGCGTAGGGCGATGTCTGGGCGTTTCCGTAGGGGCGACCTCGGTGGAGAGTCCAAACCAAGTGCCCGCATTGCACATTCCCCCCGAGTATGAGGATTTAGCACTTGTGTTTAGTAAGGCGAAGGCAACGCAATTGCCACCACATAGACAGGGGGATTGTGCGATAGACCTCCAGGTAGGAGCTGCGCTTCCGCGGAGCCATGTGTATCCTTTGTCTCAAGAGGAGAAGAGAGCTATGGAGACTTACATAGCCGAGTCTCTGAGACAGGGATACATACGGCCCTCCATTTCCCCTGCGTCCTCAAGTTTCTTTTTTGTGAAGAAAAAGGATGGAGGTTTGCGCCCGTGTATTGATTACCGCAGTCTCCATCAGATTACTGTGAAATACAGTTATCCACTCCCTCTGATTGCGACTATGACGGAGTCTTTACACGGGGCACGGTTCTTCACAAAATTGGACCTCAGGAGCGCATACAACTTGGTGCGTATTAGGGAGGGAGACGAATGGAAGACAGCGTTTAGTACCACCTCGGGTCATTACGAGTATCTCGTCATGCCATATGGGTTAATAAATGCTCCTTCAGTCTTCCAATCCTTCGTAGATGAGATCTTCCGGGATATGCAGGGGCAAGGAGTGGTCGTGTACATTGACGACATTCTGGTGTATTCTTCTACTCGAGCCGAGCATGTAGCCCTGGTGCGCCGAGTGTTGAGGAGATTGTTGGAGCATGACCTATATGTCAAGGCAGAGAAATGTCTGTTTTTCCAGGAGTCTGTCTCCTTTTTGGGTTATCAGTTGTCTGCGTCAGGGGTTAAGATGGAGGTTGACCGTGTGTCAGCCGTGCGTAATTGGCAAACTCCAACTACTGTTAAAGAGGTGCAGCGGTTCTTGGGCTTTGCGAATTACTACAGGAGGTTTATCCGGGGTTTTGGACAGGTGGCAGCTCCCATAACGTCTCTTCTAAAGGGAGGTCCGGTGCGCTTGCAGTGGTCTGCTGAGGCGGATAGGGCTTTTGGGAGACTGAAGGATCTGTTTACCTCGGCGCCGGTGCTGGCGCATCCGGATCCCGCGCTACCATTCCAGGTCGAGGTAGACGCGTCTGAAGCCGGTATAGGGGCCGTGCTCTCGCAACGGTCTGGCACGCCACCGAAACTCCGCCCCTGTGCTTTTTACTCTAAAAAGCTCAGTCCGGCGGAGCGAAATTATGACGTGGGGGACAGGGAGTTGCTAGCCGTGGTCCAGGCCCTAAAGGTGTGGAGGCATTGGCTTGAGGGGGCTCAACACCCTTTCCTCATTTTGACCGACCACCGAAACCTGGAGTACATCCGGGCAGCTAGGAGACTGAACCCTCGCCAGGCTAGGTGGAACATGTTTCTAACCCGGTTCGTTTTTAAGATCACGTACATCCCTGGGTCCCAGAACGGTAAGGCAGATGCCCTGTCCCGGCGGTATGACACGGAGGAGAGGTCCGTTGAGCCCACGCCCATACTCCCGCCGTCTTGCCTGGTGGCACCGGTGGTATGGGAGGTCGATTCCGAAATCGAGCGGGCGGTGCGTACCGATCCTAGCCCTCCACAGTGTCCTGCGGGTCGGACGTACGTTCCGCTCGAGGTTCGGGATCGACTTATATATTGGGCTCACACGTCACCCTCCTCTGGACATCCAGGGATTGGCCGGACGGTGCACTGCCTTAGCGCTAAGTACTGGTGGCCAACGTTAGCCAGGGATGTGAGGGTTTATGTTTCCTCCTGCTCGGTGTGTGCCCAGTGTAAGGCACCCAGACACCTGCCCCGGGGTAAGCTACAACCCCTGCCCGTTCCACAACGACCCTGGTCTCACCTCTCGGTGGATTTCGTTACTGACCTTCCCCCTCCCAGGGAAATACCACCATCCTGGTCGTTGTGGATCGGTTCTCGAAGGCCTGTCGTCTCCTTCCCATGCCGGGTCTCCCTACTGCCCTACAGACCGCTGAGGCACTCTTTACTCACGTCTTCCGGCATTACGGGGTCCCCGAGGATATAGTGTCTGATCGAGGCCCCAGGTTTACCTCTCGAGTCTGGAGAGCGTTCATGGAGCGCTTGGGGGTCTCGGTGAGCCTTACCTCGGGGTACCACCCGGAGAGCAATGGGCAGGTTGAACGGGTAAACCAGGATGTGGGTAGGTTTCTGAGGTCGTATTGCCAGGGCCGGCCGGAGGAGTGGGCGAGGTATGTTCCCTGGGCCGAGATGGCTCAGAACTCCCTTCGCCACTCCTCCACCAGACTCACTCCTTTCCAATGTGTACTAGGGTACCAGCCGGCTCTGGCACCTTGGCATCAGAGCCAGATCGATGCTCCTGCGGTGGATGAGTGGGTGCGGCGCTCGGAGGAGACATGGAACGCTGCTCACGTACATCTGCAGCGGGCCATCCATCGACACAAGGCGAGCGCCGATCTCCACCGCAGTGAGGGACCGGTGTACGCACCGGGAGATCGAGTCTGGCTCTCGACCAGAAACCTGCCCCTCCGCCTGCCCTGCCGGAAGCTGGGTCGGCGGTTTGTGGGGCCTTTTAAAGTCCTGAGGAGGTTGAACGAGGTGTGTTACAGATTACAACTTCCTATTGATTATAAGAATATTAACCCCTCGTTCCATGTGTCTCTCCTCAGGCCGGTGGTAGCTGGTCCACTCCAGGACTGTGAGATAGCAGAGACTCCTCCGCCCCCGCTGGACATCGAGGGGGCCCCGGCGTACACAGTTCGGTCCATCCTGGATTCGAGACGCCGGATGGGGGCTCTCCAATATCTCGTGGAGTGGGAGGGGTACGGTCCGGAGGAGCGGTGCTGGGTGCCGAGGAGAGATATCTTAGACCCGTCTCTTCTGACTGAGTTCCATCGGGGTCATCCCTCGCGCCCTGCTCCGCGTCCTCCTGGTCGTCCCCGAGGCCGGGGTCGGCGCACGGCTGGAGCCGCACGTCAAGGGGGGGGGTACTGTCACGGTTTCTGCCGAGGCTGCTCCTTCTCCTTGTTCGGGCAGGCTTCGGCGGTCGTCGTCCCCGGAGTACTAGCTGCCACCGTTCGTGTTTTCTGTGTTCGTTTGGTTTGGTCTGTTTTGTACACCTGTTTCTCATTTTGTCTTGATTATGTGTCCTTTTAGTTCTCGTTGTTTCTGTCTTGTGGTTGTGTGTAGTTGTTCGTTGTCAGCAGGTGATTCTATGTCTAGTTTGTGCTCATTTTGTCTAGTGAGAGTTCCGCACATTTGTGCGTGTTTGTTATTTACGCTTAGTGCGTTATTTTCCTTGTGCCTCCGGCTCTGTTTATAGCCGTTCTTTCTGTGGACTCTATTAAAGCTTTTGGACTACTTCTGCATCCTGCATCTGATTTCCACACCACCCCTACGCCAGCTCTGACAGTGTGTGTGTGTGTGTAGTGTGTCCGTGTGTGTGAGCTAGAGATGCATGTGTAATGTCTTGTTACTTCTGATAGCTGCAGCCTAGTCAATAATTGCTTTCCTCCCGCCTCGCCGGTGCCCTTTGACTGAGGAAGTGGGTTTTTCTACAAATAGCCAATCAGCCAACAGCTGGCAGCAGCTGCCATGGTAACACTATAATTACAAATTGATCAGCAGGTGAATAACCTCAGCATCGTTCTACCTCAGTAAAAATGTTCTGTTTCTGTCTCAGGAGAATCGTACCATCCAGGTGTGATAATAACAAACAACACCTGGTCCCAGATCAGTTTACGTTGATTTATAAGACCTGCATGGGTAAGTATAACCTGGTCCCAGATCTGTCTACGTTGATTTATAATACCTGCATGGGTATTTAGAAAGACATTGAAACATCATTAATCTCTCCAATGACTGGAAGAGAAAATTACTATTTTTTTGGGAGTGCTATAGTGCAAAGGCAGCCGGACAAGCAGGATTGATTTGTCACTGTGGAGTCTAGTGTCGTAAACCTGGAGGGGCCCTGGGGTGTCAACAATATCCATTGGCTAGAGGAGAGGAAGAGAGACTCTGTGTGTGTTTCTGTGTGCCTGTGTGTGTGTGTGTATGTGCATGTGTATGTGTGTGTGTGCGTGTGTGTTTGCGCATGGTGAATGATGCTAAGTTTCCATTGGATTGGCCTGTCACGGTCAGATCATTGACTGTCAATAGGGGACAGAGAAACAACACAGGAGTCAACCGGTCGGCAGTAAATCACCAGCTGTCTGTCTGTCTGTCTGTCTGTCTGTCTGTCTGTCTGTCTGTCTGTCTGTCTGTCAGGGCAGACCTTGGGCTCTGGATCTCTCTCCTCTTCTCTCTCTCTCTTTCCCTGTAACACTGTCCTCTATTCCCCTCTCGCTCTCTCTCTCGCTCCCTCTCTCTCTCGCTCTCGCTCTCTCTCTCTCTCTCTCTCTCTCTCTCTCTCTCTCTCTCTCTCTCTCTCTCTCTCTCTCTCTCTCTCTCTCTCTCTCTCTCTCTCTCTCTCTCTCTCTCTCTCTCTCTCTCTCTCTCTCTCTCTCTCTCTCTCTCTCTCTCTCTCTCTTTCCCTGTAACACTGTTGTTACGAACCCCGTGGCTCTAAACATCTAGGGTGGATGGACATGAGACCCGTAACATAAATTCATGCAAATTATAAGTGTGGCATGGAATAGTGAGAACAAATAAGACACAACTACCATGAACTACCGTCAAACACAAAGTGTTTATTACTAAACACACGGTAAAGGTTTGGGAAAAAGGGGCTGAGCAGGACCCAAGAAATGAAACAATAATGTAAAACCCCCTAAACTGATCTAGCCTGCCTAAAGAACCGCTAGGCTACTGCTACCATACAAAAATACAGTGGGTGGTCCGCTCAGGTCTAACTGGTGTTTATAGACAGATTTCTTCCTACGGGTAATGTACGCCCAAGGGCAACTAGCTTAAACTCCCCTTTTCCCAAAAACACACAAAACTACTAAACAGGGTACTCAGCAATTAAATAAGTACACAGGATACACCAGTATCCACACTCAGGTAAAGAAATATTTTCTAATAATGTTACCAATAGGGTAACCAACAACTTAGTGCGTACACAACACACAGGACACCACCGTGTCCATACTCACATATGGCAAAAAGTCTCTCTCACTTGCAACAAACACAAGTCTGGTTTTATACAATGGGCTGTGTGATTCAACAAACGAGTAACAGGTGGTGCTATTCACAGGCATGTTCACTGATTGGTCCAATCAGCAGACACCTCAACGACCACCAATCAGGAACATACAGGACACCTGTGATTAGGGCAGAAAGAGTAGAAACACACAAAAACACAGGATACCTGTATCCGTAACACTCCCCACCCTTAAAAGAGCAAACCAAAATGGTTTGCGACACACGACCATCACAACACCCAAAATTCAATAATCCTCCTGCCGGGATAACAAAAAAAAACCTAGATCATAACACACGAGACAAAGCATCTGCCAACACATTATCTAACCCCTTTTTTGTGGCGGATCTCCAAATTATAATTTTGCACGACAAGTGCCCAACGCATAAGGCGTTGTTTCTGGTTGTACATCCGGTGGAGAAAAACTAAGGGATTATGGTCAGTATACACTACCACTGGTAATGCACTGGAACCAACATAAACTTCAAAGTACTGCAGAGCTAACAACAAAGCTAGAGCTTCTTGTTCAATGGTGGAATAGTTTGTCTGACATTTGTTAAATTTCCGTGAAAAATAACAGACAGGATGGTCCACTCCACTCTGGTCTTGCTGCAGTAGAACAGCACCAGCACCTCTGGCACTTGCATCTACCTCCAGTTTAAACGGCCGCTCAAAATCTGGCGCAGCAAGAACAGGAGTACTACACAAGAGTGCTTTAGCAGTGTTGAAAGCAGTACAACAATCTTCAGACCATACAAATTTTCTCGCCGGACTGAGCAAATCCGTTAATGGAGCAACTACCGCAGAGAAATTTTTACAGAAACTACGGTAGTAGCCAACCATCCCTAAAAAACGGCGTAGCTCTCTTCTGGTGGTAGGTGCGGGAAATGCGTTTATAGCTGAGACCTTGGCATCTACAGGGCGCACCTGACCATGGCCGACCTGTTTACCCAGATAAGTAACAGTGGCCTTCCCAAACTCGCACTTTGCTAAGTTCAGGGTTAGAGAAGCGGTTGCTAGACGTTCACACACTACCCTTAGAGTGTTAACATGATCAGACCACTCAGTTGAATAAATGACCAGATCATCAAGGTAAGCACTACAATTAGGAACTCCAGCCAATACTGTGTTAACCAGGCGTTGGAAAGTGGCTGGTGCGTTCGCATCCCAAATGCCATGACAGCATATTGTAGGAAGTGATCTGGGGTCACAAAGGCAGAGATGTCGGAGGCACGTGGGGTTAACGGCACCTGCCAGTAACCTTTTAGAAGATCTAGTTTGGTTACATAAGTAGCAGCACCAACCGTATCAATACAGTCATCCAGTCTGGGTAACGGGAACGAGTCGGGCACTGTGACAGCATTGACTTTCCGATAGTCCGTACATAATCTGGATGTCCCATCAGGTTTAGGAACCAGAATGCACGGAGAACTCCAAGGACTTGAACTTGGCATAGCCAGGTTATTCTCCAGCAAATAACCGACCTCACCCCTCATTATCTTTCTCTTAGCGACGTTGACACGATAAGGATGTTGCTTGATAGGTGCAGCGTTTCCAACATTAATGTCATGTTCTAACACATTTGTACATGTAGGAACATCATTAAAAAGACATGGAAAGCTGTGTAACAGTCTCACAATATCATCTGACTGTCTGTCCGTTAAATGAATCAGGCTTGACGGGAGAGACAGCAGCATCTCTGAATTGGGCAATCTAGCACACTGCTGCTGAGTATTGCGCAACTCCAAACCATCTCCGTCCACATCATTAACATGACCTCCCACTACAGCCGTAGCAGCAACAGAGACAGCCGACTCGGCCAGTTTCTCTGGACTGTCTACCTGAGTGACGGGTCTGTTGTGGTATGTCTTCAACATGTTAACGTGGCACACACGAGATTGGCGTTTTCTATCAGGAGTCTGTATCACATAGTCAGTTTCAGTTAGTTTCTTTTCAATGACATAAGGCCCAGAGAAACGTGCTGACAATGACGCTCCTGGCACAGGCAACAACACAAGAACTCGGTCACCTGGCTGCAGTGAACGAGAAACAGCCTGTGTGTCATAGTGTCGTTTCATCCGTTTCTGTGAGGAAGACAGCGCTTCCTTTGCTAGAGCACAGGCAGCATGTAGGCGCTCACGAAAGCGACTAACGTAGTCCAACACATTTTCTTTCACACACAACTCTTGTGACAAAAACTGATCCTTAAGGACTTTCATAGGTCCTCTCATAGTGTGTCCAAACACCAGTTCAGCTGGGCTGAACCCTAGGGATTCCTGTACTGTCTCACGGACAGCAAACAATACTAGAGGAACTCCCTCATCCCAATCTTTCTCAGATTCCAAGCAATATTTACGGAGCATAGACTTCAGGGTCTGATGCCAACGTTCAAGCGCACCCTGAGACTCTGGGTGATATGCGCTTGACACACGGTGTGTAACTGACAAGGATTTTAACACTTGTTTGAAAAGTTTAGAAAGGAAATTCGTACCCTGATCAGTTTGTATCACCTTAGGTAATCCAAAAGTTGAGAAGAATTTGATCAACGCTTTACTCACCACCGGAGCAGTAATCCTTCGCAGAGGAATGGCCTCTGGGTACCTGGTGGCCACACACATAATTGTCAACATAAACTGGTTACCAGATTTTGTTTTCGGTAATGGTCCAACACAATCAACCATCACATGTTCGAATGGTTCACCTATGGCCGGTATGGGACAAAGAGGCGCGGGGAAATAACCTGGTTCGGTTTCCCAACTACTTGACAGGTGTGGCAAGTCCGACAGAACTGAGCCACATCTTGTTTTAAGCCAGGCCAAAAGAAATGTCGCAAAACTCGATCATAAGTCTTGGTGACTCCCAGATGTCCGGACCACTGGTGATCATGAGCGAGGGATAAAACATTTTGTCGAAAGGCTGTAGGAATCACTATTTGGTAAACAGCATTCCAATCTCCGCCAGCGTCAACATGGGAGGTCCATTTACGCATGAGGAGATTACCATCAATGAAGTATGCCATGTTTTTCTTCTTTAGCTCGTCCTCTGAGACAACACTAGAAAAACATTTAGCCAAGCTAATGTCAACCTGTTGGTTAGCGATCAGCTGCTCACGAGTAACTGGTAACTGTATTGCCTCAGCAACAAGTTCCATTTCCTTCTTCCTTTCTCTGGGCTGTTGGTCAGACTGCACCAGCTTACCAGAGGTAGCACCCGAACTATCCTCTGGGTCACACTCTCTGAATAGAATCGTGTCTGACAAATCTACCACTTCACCCACTTGTCGTGCTTGAGCACGTGTGACAGCACAAGCGGGGAACACATCTGGATAACCCTGTGCCAGCTCCTCGGAGAGAGACTGGTCACTTTTATCCAATACCTCCAATATGGGTATTACCTTTCCTCCGGCAATATCGTTGCCCATTATAAAGGTCACCCCTTTTACTGGCAACATCGGACGTACGCCAACTCTGAACAATCCACTGACTAACTCAGAGTGTACGTTCACAAAGTGCAATGGCACTGGGACGAAACCCATTTCAATTCCTTGTACTAACACACTGGAACCACAATATGTATTATTAGACAAGGGTAACACATCAGCTAGTATGAACGACTGCGCCGCACCAGTATCTCTGAGGATTCTAACTGGACGCTGAGACGCTTCATCATCTGATATAGAAACAAACCCCTCAAAAATGAACGGTTCATAACTGTGATCTGGGACAGGGACTTTCAAACCACATTCACTATGAGGCTTCTGTCTTGATTCCGGCCTTACAACCGTACGAATCAGCCCAACACCCGTTGGCGGCCTGGCGTGCTGAGGCATCCCCTGTTTGCGTTTTAGCAGAAAGCAATCATTAACTATATGTCCCACCTTATGACAATAGAAACAGTGACGCACATCTTTTGGGCGTGCTGGATGTACTGCTGGTCGACTAGGACTAGAAGTTAGCAACTCCGCAGCCCTGCTCTCCGTACGAGCCGAAAACACGCTCTTATGCGTCAACACAAACTCGTCTGCCAATACAGACGCTTCCGACAGTGAGGATACTTTCTGTTCGTTCAGATAAACTACAATGCGTTCCGGTAAACAATTTTTAAACTCTTCTAACAAGATTAACTCCCGTAGAGAGTTAAAATCAGTTACCTTACTAGCACTGTGCCATTTGTCAAACAGATTTCCTTTGTCTCTAGCAAACTCCACATAAGTCTGAGTAGGAGACTTTTTATGAGACCTAAATCTCTGTCGATATGCCTCAGGAACAAGCTCATAGGCACGAAGAACAGTAGCTTTGACCATCTCATAATTCAAACTGTCTTCAAGAGGTAGCGCTGCCAGAACCTCTTGGGCTTTACCTGTTAGCTTACACTGAAGTAATAGGCACCATACCTCGTCGGGCCATTTCAATGCTACCGCTATACGTTCAAAAACACTGAAATAGGAATCAACCTCTGACTCCCTGAACACAGGTACCAAGGTGATCTGCCTACTAATATCAAACGTAGCAGATGACACAGCTGGTGAGGATGGCTCACTAGCAGGCATAGTATTAGCAGAGACTAACCTCGCTGTTTCTGCCTCTAGTTCCATTTTACGCATCGCCAGTTCTTGATCAAGCCTACGCGTCTCCAGTTCTTGATCAAGCCTACGCGTCTCCAGTTCTTGATCAAGCCTACGCGTCTCCAGTTCCATCTTACGCGTCTCCTGTTCTATCTTACGCGTCTCCTGTTCTGCCTTACGCGTCTCCTGTTCTGCCTCTAGCTCCATTTTACGCATCTCCAGCTTGTCTTGCCTGATTTGTGCCCGCTCTTCCGCCTCCATTTGGAGCCGCGTCGAGCGGACATCGATCCTGGCATCACTGTCAGTCAGTGGGGAGAGTGGGTCATAACGGGGCAATGTGGCTGGAGCCTTAGCCTCGTCCTCAGACACTGATGGGCTTACAGAAACATCAACCACATCCCCTACAGGAGCAGCAGACTCAGGCGGCGGTAACTCAAGCACTCGCTCGTTTAACAATATCGCTAGCACTACTTCCCCTAACTTCTGCTTTCACTATACCCCTCGGTATGGGTACAGAAAAGTGGTCAGCCAAAGCCTGTAGATCCACTCTACGACAATTCTCAAAAATCTCCCACGTAGGGTTTTCCAAAAATGCTTCCAAATCAAAAGTAGCCATCCTACTAACTACACGAGCCGTCGACTACTGAACACACACAAAAAAAAACAGGTAGTTACAGCTGCTAAGCTCAACACTGAACCAGACACTTACTAATTTGCACGAGTAGCATGGGATAGATCCCGGACGAGCCCCCACTTTATGTTACGAACCCCGTGGCTCTAAACATCTAGGGTGGATGGACATGAGACCCGTAACATAAATTCATGTAAATTATAAGTGTGGCATGGAATAGTGAGAACAAATAAGACACAACTACCATGAACTACCGTCAAACACAAAGTGTTTATTACTAAACACACGGTAAAGTTTTGGGAAAAAGGGGCTGAGCAGGACCCAAGAAATGAAACAATAATGTAAAACCCCCTAAACTGATCTAGCCTGCCTGAAGAACCGCTAGGCTACTGCTAGTCATACAAAAATACAGTGGGTGGTCCGCTCAGGTCTAACTGGTGTTTATAGACAGATCCCTTCCTACGGGTAATGTACGCCCAAGGGCAACTAGCTTAAACCCCCCTTTTCCCAAACAACACACAAAACTACTAAACAGGGTACTCAGCAATTAAATAAGTACACAGGATACACCAGTATCCACACTCAGGTAAAGAAATATTTTCTAATAATGTTACCAATAGGGTAACCAACAACTTAGTGCGTACACAACACACAGGACACCACCGTGTCCATACTCACATATGGCAAAAAGTCTCTCTCACTTGCAACAAACACAAGTCTGGTTTTATACAATGGGCTGTGTGATTCAACAAACGAGTAACAGGTGGTGCTATTCACAGGCATGTTCACTGATTGGTCCAATCAGCAGACACCTCAACGACCACCAATCAGGAACATACAGGACACCTGTGATTAGGGCAGAAAGAGTAGAAACACACAAAAACACAGGATACCTGTATCCGTAACACTGTCCTCTCCTCCCCTCTCGCTCTCTCTCTCTCTCTCCTCTCTCTCTCTCTCTCTCTCTCTCTCTCTCTCTCTCTCTCTCTCTCTCTCTCTCTCTCTCTCTCTCTCTCTCTCTTTCCCTGTAACACTGTCCTCTCCTCTCCTCCCCTCATTCTCTCTCTTTCCAGGTAACACTGTCCTCTCCTCTCCTCTCCTCTCCTCTCCTCTCCTCTCCTCTCCTCTCCTCTCCTCTCCTCTCCTCTCCTCTCCTCTCCTCTCCTCTCCTCTCCTCTCCTCTCCTCTCCTCTCCTCTCCTCTCCTCTCCTCTCCTCTCCTCTCCTCTCCTATCCTCTCCTCTCAATTCAAATCAATTCAATTCAATTCAATTTAAGGGCTTTTTTGGCATGGGAAACATATGTTAACATTGCCAAAGCAAGTGAAGTAGATAGTAAACAAAAGTGAAATAAACAATAAATATTAACAGTAAACATTACACTCAGAAGTTCCAAAAGAATAAAGACATTTCAAATGTCATATTATGTCTATATACAGTGTTGTAACAATGTGCAAATAGTTAAAGTACAAATGGGAAAATAAATAAACATAAATATGGGTTGTATTTACAATAGTTTTTGTTCTTCATTGGTTGCCCTTTTCTTGTGGCAACAGATCACAAATCTTGCTGCTGTGATGGCACACTGTGGTTTTTCACCCAGTAGATAAGGGAGTTTATCAAAATGGGGTTTGTTTTCTAATTCTTTGTGGGTCTGTGTAATCTGAGGGAAATATGTGTCTCTAATATGGTCATACATTTGGCAGGAGGTTAGGAAGTGCAGCTCAGTTTCAACCTCGTTTTGTGGGCAGTGTGCACATGGCCTGTCTTCTCTTGAGAGCCAGGTCTGCCTACGGCGGCCCTTCTCAATAGCAAGGCTTCGTCTGTACATAGTCAAAGCTTTCCTTAAGTTTGGGTGAGTCACAGTGGTCAGGTATTCTGCCACTGTGTACTCTCTGTTTAGGGCCAAATAGCATTCTAGTTTGCTCAGTTTTTTTTGGTTAAGTCTTTCGAATGTGTCAAGTAATTATCTTTTTGTTTTCTCATGATTTGGTTGGGTCTAATTGTGTTGTTGTCCTGGGGCTCTGTGGGGTCTGTTTGTGTTTGTGAACAGAGCCCCAGGACCAGCTTGCTTAGGGGACTCTTCTCCAGGTTCATCTCTCTGTAGGTGATGGCTTTGTTATGGAAGGTTTGGGAATCGCTTCCTTTAGGTGGTTGTAGAATTTAACGTCTCTTTTCTGGATTTTGATAATTAGCGGGTATTGGCCTAATTCTGTTCTGCATGCATTATTTGGTGTTTTACGTTGTACACTGAGGATGTTTTTGCAGAATTCTGCATGCAGAGACTCAATTTGGTGTTTGTCCCATTTTGTGAATTCTTGGTTGGTGAGCGGACCCCAGACCTCACAACCATAAAGGGCAGTGGGTTCTATAACTGATTCAAGTATTTTTACCCTGATCCTAATTGGTATGTCGGATTTTATGTTCCTTTTGATGGCATAGAAGGCCCTTCTTGCCTTGTCTCTCAGATCGTTCACAGCTTGGTGGAAGTTACCTGTGGCGCTGATGTTTAGGCCGAGGTATGTATAGTTTTTTTGTGTGCTCTAGGGCAACATTGTCTAGATGGAATTTGTATTTGTGGTCCTGGCAACTGGACCTTTTTTGGAACGCCATTATTTTTGTCTTACTGAGATTTACTGTCATGGCCCAGGTCTGACAGAATCTGTGCAGAAGATCTAGGTGCTGCTGTAGGCCCTCCTTGGTTGGGGACAGAAGCACCAGATCATCAGCAAACAGTAGACATTTGACTTCAGATTCTAGTAGGGTGAGGCCGGGTGCTGCAGACTGTTCTAGTGCCCTCGTCAATTCGTTGATATATACAGTGCATTCAGAAAGTATTCAGACTCCAGTGCTGCAGAGATGGTTGTCCTTCTGGAAGGTTCTCCCATCTCCTCAGAGGAACTCTGGAGCTCTGTCAGAGTGACCATCGGGTTCTTGGTCACCTCCCTGATCAAGGCCCTTCTCCCCCGATTGCTCAGTTTGGCTGGGGTGGCCAGCTTTCCAAATCATGTCCAATTAATTGAATTTACCACAGGTGGACGCCTATGAAGTTGCAAAAACATCTCAAGGATGGTCAATGGAAACAGGATGTACATGAGCTCAATTTCGAGTCACATAGCAAAGGGTCTGAATACTTATTTAAGTAAAGTATTTTTTAATTTTATTTTTCATAAATTAGCAAAATAATCTAAAACCCTGTTTTCGCTTTATCATTATAGGTTATTGTGTGTAGATTTATGAGGAAAAAAATAATTTAATCAATTTCAGAATAAGGCTGTAACGTATAAAAATTGTGGAAAAAGTCAAGGTGTCTGAATACTTTCCGAATGCACTATATTTTGAAGAGGGTGGAGCTTAAGCTGTATCCCTGTCTCACCCCACGGCCTTGTGGAAATAAATGTGTGTGTTTTTTGCCAATTTTAACCACACACTTTTTGTTTGTGTACATGGATTTTATAATGTTTTATGTATTTTCCCCAACACCACTTTACATTAATTTGTATAACAGACGCTCATGCCAAATTGAGTCAAAAGGTTTTTTGAAATCAACAAAGCATGAGAAGACTTTGCCTTTGTTTTGGTTCGTTTGTTTGTCAATTAGGGTGTGTGGGTTGAATACGTTTTGACATTTGCTCAGTACATTGTTTTCACTGAAGAAATGTACGAGTCTGCTGTTAATGATAATGTAGAGGATTTTCCCGAGGTTGCTGTTGACGCGTATCCCACGGTAGTTATTGGGGTCAAATTTGTCTCCACTTTTGTGGATTGGGGTGATCAGTCCTTGGTTTCAAATAGTGGGGAAAGATGCCAGAGTTAAGGATGATGTTAAAGAGTTTAAGTATAGCCAATTGGAATATGTGGTCTGTATATTTTATCATTTCATTTAGGATACCATCAACACCACAGGCCTTTTTGGGTTGGAGGGTTTGTATTTTGTCCTGTAGTTAATTCAATGTATTTGGAGAATCCAGTGGGTTCTGGTAGTCTTTAATAGTTGATTCTAAGATTTGTATTTGATCATGCATATGTTTTTGCTATTTGTTCTTTGTTAAAGAGCCAAAAAGATTGGAGAAGTGGTTTATCCATACATCTCCGTTTTGGATAGATAACTCTTTGCGTTGTTGTTTGTTTAGTGTTTTCCAATTTACCCAGAATTGGTTAGACTCTATGGATTCTTGAGCTGATTTCTGACGTGCTGTTCCTTCTTTTTCCGTAGTGTATTTCTGTATTGTTTTAGTGATTCACCATAGTGAAGGCATAGACTTAGATTTTCTGGGTCTCTATGTTTTTGGTTGGATAGGTTTCTCAATTTCTTTCTTAGGTTTTTGCATTCTTCATCAAACCATTTGTCATTGTTGTTAATTTTCTTAGGTTGTCTGCTTGACATTTTTAGATTTTATAGGGAAGCTGAGAGGTCAAATATACTGTTTATGTTTTCTCTCTCTCTCTCTCTTTCTCTCTCACCATCTCTCTCTCCTCCACTTTCTTTCTTCCCCTCTTCCTCCTTGTCTTCTCTACTCTCCATTACCCTGAAGGTGTGTCCCTGTCCAGTCCCCCAGTCTCAGCCCCTGCCCCAGCCTCTCTCCTCTCTCCCCTCCCTATCTGTCCCACCAGCCTCTCTCCCCTTCCTTTCTGTCCCACCAGCCTCTCTCCCCTTCCTATCTGTCCCACCAGCCTCTCTCCCCCTCTCCCCTTCCTATCTGTCCCACCAGCCTCTCTCCCCCTCTCCCCTTCCTATCTGTCCCACCAGCCTCTCTCCCCCTCTCCCCTTCCTATCTGTCCCCCCAGCCTCTCTCCTCTCTCCCCTTCCTATCTGTCCCACCAGCCTCTCTCCCCTTCCTATCTGTCCCCCCAGCCTCTCTCCCCCTCTCCCCTTCCTATCTGTCCCACCAGCCTCTCTCCCCCTCTCCCCTTCCTATCTGTCCCACCAGCCTCTCTCCCCCTCTCCCCTTCCTATCTGTCCCACCAGCCTCTCCCCCTCTCCCCTTCCTATCTGTCCCACCAGCCTCTCTTCCCCCTCCTCTTCCTATCTGTCCCCCAGCCTCTCTCCCCCCTCCCCTTCCTATCTGTCCCACCAGCCTCTCTCCCCCTCTCCCCTTCCTATCTGTCCCCCCAGCCTCTCTCCCCCTCTCCCCTTCCTATCTGTCCCACCAGCCTCTCCCCCTCTCCCCTTCCTATCTGTCCATCCAGCCTCTCTCCCTCTCCCCTTCCTATCTGTCCCACCAGCCTCTCTCCCCCTCTCCCCTTCCTATCTGTCCCCCCAGCCTCTCTCCCCCTCTCCCCTTCCTATCTGTCCCACCAGCCTCTCTCCCCCTCTCCCCTTCCTATCTGTCCCACCAGCCTCTCCCCCTCTCCCCTTCCTATCTGTCCCACCAGCCTCTCTCCCCTTCCTATCTGTCCCACCAGCCTCTCCCCCTCTCCCCTTCCTATCTGTCCCACCAGCCTCTCTCCCCTTCCTATCTGTCCCACCAGCCTCTCTCCCCCTCTCCCCTTCCTATCTGTCCCACCAGCCTCTCCCCCTCTCCCCTTCCTATCTGTCCCACCAGCCTCTCTCCCCTTCCTATCTGTCCCTCCAGCCTCTCTCCCCTCTCTCCCCTTCCTATCTGTCCCACCAGCCTCTCCCCCTCTCCCCTTCCTATCTGTCCCACCAGCCTCTCTCTCCCTCTCCCCTTCCTATCTGTCCCTCCAGCCTCTCTCCCCCTCTCCCCTTCCTATCTGTCCCCCCAGCCTCTCTCCCCTTCCTATCTGTCCCTCCAGCCTCTCTCCCCCTCTCCCCTTCCTATCTGTCCCACCAGCCTCTCTCCCCCCTCTCCCCTTCCTATCTGTCCCTCCACACTCTCTCCCTGGCATTATTTATCAGAACATTCTGTCTAGCCATAGTCATTATACAGAATAGAAAACTGTCCTAGAGGAGAAGAATAGATGTCAGCGGGATGCACTGCTATCAGCGGCTAATGAGCTCAACACCTACCTAGGTTTAGAGTTTGTACATGTGGATATGATCATAATTATTAATTGAATTTAAAGGAAAACATTGCAATTGATTCCTCACTCAATCAAACCAACTGATGACTTTGACATTTTCAAGACAGTAAATGTTTATCTCTGTATTGATATCCATGTGTCATATAACTGAAAGCAATGGAAACGTGGATCATGTTTGTCTCACACTGAGTAGATGTTATCACAACACAGGGACTGATGGGGGCTGGAAAACATCAGTGTCTCCTACCCTGTTGGGATCAAGCCCCTGTACCACCTCAACCTCCATGTCTCCATGTTTCATCAAATGAATCAATATAAAATATTATTAGATGAAACAGTAGGGCTGGGAGGGCTTTGTTGAATCATCCCAACTCGCACACGCACACGCACACGCACGCGCACGCACACACACACACACACACACACACACACACACACACACACACACACACACACACACACACGCACGCGCACGCACGCACACACACACACACACACACACACACACACACACACACACACACACACACACACACACACACACACACACACACACACACACACACACACACACACACACACACACACACACACATCATGGAATATTTCCCTGCACACACAGATATGAGAAGAGAGTTAGATAGATGCTGTGGCTGTCTACATTATGGGGGGAAGTGTGTGTCTTTGTGTCTATGTGTGTGTGTGTCTACAAGCTGGGGGGAAGTGTGTGTCTACAAACTTGAGGACTTTGAACTTATTTAAAATTTCCTCAGGCCTGGAATCCGTCTTTTAACACTCGCAGCTAAAAAGTCTAAACAGATTACCTATTATTTTTTCATTTATATTTTTTTATGCCCTTCTTTTTATATTCTGTCCCCTTCTTTTCTTGACTTGAAGAGGATTGCTTTTTGAATCGACATACGCAACAGACAGAGGTTGCGTTCCAAATGTCACCCATATTCCCTATACAGTGCACTACTTTTGACCAGGACCCATAGTGCACTCTATAGGGAATAGGGTGCCATTTGGGGTGACATTATTCTCAGGGCTTGGAACAGAAATGTTTATTAGACAGGACACAGTGTTTATTAGACAGGACACAGTGTTTATTAGACACAGTGTTTATTAGACACAGTGTTTATTAGACAGGACACAGTGTTTATTAGACACAGTGTTTATTAGACACAGTGTTTATTAGACAGGACACAGTGTTTATTAGACACAGTGTTAATTAGACAGACACAGTGTTTATTAGACAGGACACAGTGTTTATTAGACAGACACAGTGTTTATTAGACACAGTGTTTATTAGACAGGACACAGTGTTTATTAGACAGACACAGTGTTTATTAGACACAGTGTTTATTAGACAGGACACAGTGTTTATTAGACAGACACAGTGTTTATTAGACACAGTGTTTAATAGACAGGACACAGTGTTTATTAGACAGGACACAGTGTTTATTAGACAGACACAGTGTTTATTAGACAGGACACAGTGTTTATTAGACAGACACAGTGTTTATTAGACAGACACAGTGTTTATTAGACAGACAGTTTTTATTAGACAGACACAGTGTTTATTAGACAGGACACAGTGTTTATTAGACACAGTGTTTATTAGACAGGACACAGTGTTTATTAGACAGGACACAGTGTTTATTAGACAGACACAGTGTTTATTAGACACAGTGTTTATTAGACAGACACAGTGTTTATTAGACAGACACAGTGTTTATTAGACAGGACACAGTGTTTATTAGACAGGACACAGTGTTTATTAGACAGGACACAGTGTTTATTAGACAGGACACAGTGTTTATTAGACAGACACAGTGTTTATTAGACAGACACAGTGTTTATTAGACAGACACAGTGTTTATTAGACAGGACACAGTGTTTATTAGACACAGTGTTTATTAGACAGACACATTGTTTATTAGACAGACACAGTGTTTATTAGACAGGACACAGTGTTTATTAGACAGACACAGTGTTTATTAGACAGACAGAGTGTTTATTAGACAGGACACAGTGTTTATTAGACAGACACAGTGTTTATTAGACACAGTGTTTATTAGACAGACACAGTGTTTATTAGACAGACACAGTGTTTATTAGACAGACACAGTGTTTATTAGACAGGACACAGAGTTTATTAGACAGGACACAGTGTTTATTAGACACAGTGTTTATTAGACAGGACACAGTGTTTATTAGACAGACACAGTGTTTATTAGACACAGTGTTTATTAGACAGGACACAGTGTTTATTAGACAGACACAGTGTTTATTAGACAGACACAGTGTTTATTAGACAGACACAGTGTTTATTAGACAGAACACAGTGTTTATAAGACAGGACACAGTGTTTATTAGACACAGTGTTTATTAGACAGGACACAGTGTTTATAAGACAGGACACAGTGTTTATTAGACACAGTGTTTATTAGACAGGACACAGTGTTTATTAGACAGGACACAGTGTTTATTAGACACAGTGTTTATTAGACAGGACACAGTGTTTATTAGACAGGACACAGTGTTTATTAGACACAGTGTTTATTAGACAGGACACAGTGTTTATTAGACAGACACAGTGTTTATTAGACACAGTGTTTACTAGACAGACACAGTGTTTATTAGACACAGTGTTTATTAGACAGGACACATTGTTTATTAGACAGGACACAGTGTTTATTAGACAGGACACAGTGTTTATTAGACAGACACAGTGTTTATTAGACAGACACAGTGTTTATTAGACACAGTGTTTATTAGACAGGACACAGTGTTTATTAGACAGACACAGTGTTTATTAGACAGACACAGTGTTTATTAGACAGACACAGTGTTTATTAGACAGGACACAGTGTTTATTAGACACAGTGTTTATTAGAGAGGACACCGTGTTTATTAGACAGACACAGTGTTTATTAGACAGGACACAGTGTTTATTAGACAGGACACAGTGTTTATTAGACAGGACACAGTGTTTATTAGACAGGACACAGTGTTTATTAGACAGACACAGTGTTTATTAGACAGACACAGTGTTTATTAGACAGACACGGTGTTTATTAGACAGGACACAGTGTTTATTAGACACAGTGTTTATTAGACAGACACAGTGTTTATTAGACGGACACAGTGTTTATTAGACAGGACACAGTGTTTATTAGACAGACACAGTGTTTATTAGACAGACAGAGTGTTTATTAGACAGGACACAGTGTTTATTAGACAGACACAGTGTTTATTAGACACAGTGTTTATTAGACAGATACAGTGTTTATTAGACAGACACAGTGTTTATTAGACAGACACAGTGTTTATTAGACAGGACACAGAGTTTATTAGACAGGACACAGTGTTTATTAGACACAGTGTTTATTAGACAGGACACAGTGTTTATTAGACAGACACAGTGTTTATTAGACACAGTGTTTATTAGACAGGACACAGTGTTTATTAGACAGACACAGTGTTTATTAGACAGACACAGTGTTTATTAGACAGACACAGTGTTTATTAGACAGAACACAGTGTTTATAAGACAGGACACAGTGTTTATTAGACACAGTGTTTATTAGACAGGACACAGTGTTTATAAGACAGGACACAGTGTTTATTAGACACAGTGTTTATTAGACAGGACACAGTGTTTATTAGACAGGACACAGTGTTTATTAGACACAGTGTTTATTAGACAGGACACAGTGTTTATTAGACAGGACACAGTGTTTATTAGACACAGTGTTTATTAGACAGGACACATTGTTTATTAGACAGACACAGTGTTTATTAGACACAGTGTTTACTAGACAGACACAGTGTTTATTAGACACAGTGTTTATTAGACAGGACACAGTGTTTATTAGACAGGACACAGTGTTTATTAGACAGGACACAGTGTTTATTAGACAGACACAGTGTTTATTAGACAGACACAGTGTTTATTAGACACAGTGTTTATTAGACAGACACAGTGTTTATTAGACAGGACACAGTGTTTATTAGACAGGACACAGTGTTTATTAGACAGACACAGTGTTTATTAGACACAGTGTTTATTAGACAGGACACAGTGTTTATTAGACAGACACAGTGTTTATTAGACAGACACAGTGTTTATTAGACAGACACAGTGTTTATTAGACAGGACACAGTGTTTATTAGAAACAGTGTTTATTAGAGAGGACACAGTGTTTATTAGACAGACACAGTGTTTATTAGACAGACACAGTGTTTATTAGACAGGACACAGTGTTTATTAGACAGGACACAGTATTTATTAGACACAGTGTTTATTAGACAGACACAGTGTTTATTAGACAGACACAGTGTTTATTAGACACAGTGTTTATTAGACAGGACACAGTGTTTATTAGACAGACACAGTGTTTATTAGACAGACACAGTGTTTATTAGACACAGTGTTTATTAGACACAGTGTTTATTAGACAGACACAGTGTTTATAAGACAGGACACAGTGTTTATTAGACAGACACAGTGTTTATAAGACAGGACACAGTGTTTATTAGACACAGTGTTTATTAGACAGACACCGCGTTTATTAGACAGGACACAGTGTTTATTAGACAGACACAGTGTTTATTAGACAGACACAGTGTTTATTAGACAGACACAGTGTTTATAAGACAGACACAGTGTTTATTAGACAGGACACAGTGTTTATTAGACAGACAGTGTTTATTAGACACAGTGTTTATTAGACACAGTGTTTATTAGACAGACACAGTTTTTATTAGACACAGTGTTTATTAGACAGACACAGAGTTTATTAGACAGACACAGTGTTTATTAGACAGACACAGTGTTTATTAGACAGGACACAGTGTTTATTAGACAGACACAGTGTTTATTAGACAAACACAGTGTTTATTAGACACAGTGTTTATTAGACAGGACACAGTGTTTATTAGACAGGACACAGTGTTTATTAGACACAGTGATTATTAGGCACAGTGTTTATTAGACAGACACAGTGTTTATTAGACAGGACACAGTGTTTATTAGACAGGACACAGTGTTTATTAGACAGACACAGTGTTTATTAGACACAGTGTTTATTAGACAGACACAGTGTTTATTAGACAGACACAGTGTTTATTAGACAGACACAGTGTTTATTAGACAGGACACAGTGTTTATTAGACAGACACAGTGTTTATTAGACACAGTGTTTATTAGACAGACACAGTGTTTATTAGACAGACACAGTGTTTATTAGACAGGACACAGTGTTTATTAGACACAGTTTTTATTAGACACAGTGTTTATTAGACAGACACAGAGTTTATTAGACAGACACAGTGTTTATTAGACAGACACAGTGTTTATTAGACAGGACACAGTGTTTATTAGACAGACACAGTGTTTATTAGACAGACACAGTGTTTATTAGACACAGTGTTTATTAGACACAGTGTTTATTAGACAGACACAGTGTTTATTAGACAGGACACAGTGTTTATTAGACAGGACACAGTGTTTATTAGACAGACACAGTGTTTATTAGACACAGTGTTTATTAGACAGACACAGTGTTTATTAGACAGACACAGTGTTTATTAGACAGGACACAGTGTTTATTAGACACAGTTTTTATTAGACACAGTGTTTATTAGACAGACACAGAGTTTAGTAGACAGACACAGTGTTTATTAGACAGACACAGTGTTTATTAGACAGGACACAATGTTTATTAGACAAACACAGTGTTTATTAGACACAGTGTTTATTAGACAGGACACAGTGTTTATTAGACAGGACACAGTGTTTATTAGACACAGTGATTATTAGGCACAGTGTTTATTAGACAGACACAGTGTTTATTAGACAGGACACAGTGTTTATTAGACAGGACACAGTGTTTATTAGACAGACACAGTGTTTATTAGACACAGTGTTTATTAGACAGACACAGTGTTTATTAGACAGACACAGTGTTTATTAGACAGGACACAGTGTTTATTAGACACAGTGTTTATTAGACACAGTGTTTATTAGACAGACACAGTGTTTATTAGACAGACACAGTGTTTATTAGACAGACACAGTGTTTATTAGACAGACACAGAGTTTATTAGACAGGACACAGTGTTTATTAGACAGACACAGAGTTTACTAGACAGACAGTGTTTATTAGACAGGACACAGTGTTTATTAGACAGACACAGAGTTTACTAGACAGACAGTGTTTATTAGACAGGACACAGTGTTTATTAGACACAGTGTTTATTAGACAGACACAGTGTTTATTAGACAGGACACAGTGTTTATTAGACAGACACAGTGTTTATTAGACACAGTGTTTATTAGACACAGTGTTTATTAGACACAGTGTTTATTAGACAGACACAGTGTTTATTAGACAGGAAACAGTGTTTATTAGACACAGTGTTTATTAGACAGACACCGCGTTTATTAGACAGGACACAGTGTTTATTAGACAGACACAGTGTTTATTAGACAGACACAGTGTTTATTAGACAGACACAGTGTTTATAAGACAGACACAGTGTTTATTAGACAGGACACAGTGTTTATTAGACAGACAGTGTTTATTAGACACAGTGTTTATTAGACACAGTGTTTATTAGACAGACACAGTTTTTATTAGACACAGTGTTTATTAGACAGACACAGAGTTTATTAGACAGACACAGTGTTTATTAGACAGACACAGTGTTTATTAGACAGGACACAGTGTTTATTAGACAGACACAGTGTTTATTAGACACAGTGTTTATTATACAGGACACAGTGTTTATTAGACAGGACACAGTGTTTATTAGACACAGTGTTTATTAGACACAGTGTTTATTAGACAGACACAGTGTTTATTAGACAGGACACAGTGTTTATTAGACAGGACACAGTGTTTATTAGACAGACACAGTGTTTATTAGACAGGACACAGTGTTTATTAGACACAGTGTTTATTAGACAGACACAGTGTTTATTAGACAGACACAGTGTTTATTAGACAGGACACAGTGTTTATTAGACACAGTGTTTATTAGACACAGTGTTTATTAGACAGACACATTGTTTATTAGACAGACACAGTGTTTATTAGACAGACACAGTGTTTATTAGACAGACACAGAGTTTATTAGACAGGACACAGTGTTTATTAGACAGACACAGAGTTTACTAGACAGACAGTGTTTATTAGACAGGACACAGTGTTTATTAGACAGACACAGAGTTTACTAGACAGACAGTGTTTATTAGACAGGACACAGTGTTTATTAGACACAGTGTTTATTAGACACAGTGTTTATTAGACAGACACAGTGTTTATTAGACAGGACACAGTGTTTATTAGACAGACACAGTGTTTATTAGACACAGTGTTTATTAGACACAGTGTTTATTAGACACAGTGTTTATTAGACAGACACAGTGTTTATTAGACAGACACATTGTTTATTAGACAGACACAGAGTTTACTAGACAGACAGTGTTTATTAGACAGACATACAGTGGGGGAAAAAAGTATTTAGTCAGCCACCAATTGTGCAAGTTCTCCCACTTAAAAAGATGAGAGAGGCCTGTAATTTTCATCATAGGTACACGTCAACTATGACAGACAAAATGAGGAAAGAAAATCCAGAAAATCACATTGTAGGATTTTTAATGAATTTATTTGCAAATTATGGTGGAAAATAAGTATTTGGTCAATAACAAAAGTTTCTCAATACTTTGTTATTTACTCTTTGTTGGCAATGACACAGGTCAAACGTTTTCTGTAAGTCTTCACAAGGTTTTCACACACTGTTGCTGGTATTTTGGCCCATTCCTCCATGCAGATCTCCTCTAGAGCAGTGATGTTTTGGGGCTGTCGCTGGGCAACACGGACTTTCAACTCCCTCCAAAGATTCCAAGATGTTTATTAGAGAGGACACAGTGTTTATTAGACAGACACAGTGTTTATTAGACAGACACAGTGTTTATTAGACAGGACACAGTGTTTATTAGACAGGACACAGTATTTATTAGACACAGTGTTTATTAGACAGACACAGTGTTTATTAGACAGACACAGTGTTTAATAGACACAGTGTTTATTAGACAGGACACAGTGTTTATTAGACAGACACAGTGTTTATTAGACAGACACAGTGTTTATTAGACACAGTGTTTATTAGACACAGTGTTTATTAGACAGACACAGTGTTTATGAGACAGGACACAGTGTTTATTAGACAGACACAGTGTTTATAAGACAGGACACAGTGTTTATTAGACACAGTGTTTATTAGACACAGTGTTTATTAGACAGGACACAGTGTTTATTAGACAGACACAGTTTTTATTAGACACAGTGTTTATTAGACAGACACAGAGTTTATTAGACAGACACAGTGTTTATTAGACAGACACAGTGTTTAGTAGACAGGACACAGTGTTTATTAGACAGACACAGTGTTTATTAGACAAACACAGTGTTTATTAGACACAGTGTTTATTAGACAGGACACAGTGTTTATTAGACAGGACACAGTGTTTATTAGACACAGTGTTTATTAGACACAGTGTTTATTAGACAGACACAGTGTTTATTAGACAGGACACAGTGTTTATTAGACAGGACACAGTGTTTATTAGACAGACACAGTGTTTATTAGACAGGACACAGTGTTTATTAGACACAGTGTTTATTAGACAGACACAGTGTTTATTAGACAGGACACAGTGTTTATTAGACAGGACACCGTGTTTATTAGACAGACACAGTGTTTATTAGACAGGACACAGTGTTTATTAGGCACAGTGTTTATTAGACACAGTGTTTATTAGACAGACACAGTGTTTATTAGACAGACACAGTGTTTATTAGACAGACACAGTGTTTATTAGACAGACACAGAGTTTATTAGACAGGACACAGTGTTTATTAGACAGACACAGAGTTTACTAGACAGACAGTGTTTATTAGACAGGACACAGTGTTTATTAGACAGACACAGAGTTTACTAGACAGACAGTGTTTATTAGACAGGACACAGTGTTTATTAGACACAGTGTTTATTAGACACAGTGTTTTTTAGACAGACACAGTGTTTATTAGACAGGACACAGTGTTTATTAGACAGACACAGTGTTTATTAGACACAGTGTTTATTAGACACAGTGTTTATTAGACACAGTGTTTATTAGACAGACACAGTGTTTATTAGACAGACACAGTGTTTATTAGACAGACACAGAGTTTACTAGACAGACAGTGTTTATTAGACAGACATACAGTGGGGGAAAAAAGTATTTAGTCAGCCACCAATTGTGCAAGTTCTCCCACTTAAAAAGATGAGAGAGGCCTGTAATTTTCATCATAGGTACACGTCAACTATGACAGACAAAATGAGGAAAGAAAATCCAGAAAATCACATTGTAGGATTTTTAATGAATTTATTTGCAAATTATGGTGGAAAATAAGTATTTGGTCAATAACAAAAGTTTCTCAATACTTTGTTATATACCCTTTGTTGGCAATGACACAGGTCAAACGTTTTCTGTAAGTCTTCACAAGGTTTTCACACACTGTTGCTGGTATTTTGGCCCATTCCTCCATGCAGATCTCCTCTAGAGCAGTGATGTTTTGGGGCTGTCGCTGGGCAACACGGACTTTCAACTCCCTCCAAAGATTCCAAGATGTTTATTAGAGAGGACACAGTGTTTATGTCACGATCGTCTACCAATGAGGAGGACCAAGGCGCAGCGTTGAATGCGAACATTTTATTTTATCAAGATGATCACACGATCAAAACAACAAAAACGAAACGTGACGTCCCTGGTTACATAAACCAACTAACACGGAACAAGAAACCACAAACACAAAGTGAAAAGACCGACAGTTAAATATGGCTCCCAATCAGAGACAACCAGCTGACACTCGTTGCCTCTGATTGGGAGTCACTCAGGCCAACATAGATATACAAACATAGACTTACACACCCTGGCTCAACATAACATAGTCCCCAGAGCCAGGGCGTGACAGTACCCCCCCCCAAAGGCGTGGACTCCGACCGCGCCAAACAACCACAACAGGGGAGGGACCGGGTGGGCACTCCGCCTCGGCGGCGGATCCGGCTCCGGACATGACCCAGGCCCGGGTTGTGTTGGACTGCCGACGTGCACCCCTGGCTTGGTGCGTGGAGGAGGAACGGGCCTTACCAGGCTGACGACGCACACCGTAGGCTTGGTGCGTGGAGCAGGGACAGGCCGGACTGGGCTGACGAAGCACACCACTGACTTGGTGCGGGGAGCAGGAACGGGCCGGACCGGGCTGACGAACCGCACCCCTGACTTGGTGCGGGGAGCAGGAATGAGCCGGACCGGGCTGACGACGCGCACCACTGACTTGGTGCGGGGAGCTTGGATGGGCCGGACTGGGCTGGCGACGCGCACCACAGACTTGGTGGGAGTGGCAGGAACAGGCCGGCCCGTACTGGGAACACACACCACTGGCCCTACGTGGGGATCAGGAACAGGCCGGACCGGACTGGCAACACACGCCAGTACCTCTCGCCGTGCCTCTACAACCTCCTTCCCCCTGGTGACCAGTGACTCCCGTAACCTGGCGGCCTCCTCTGCCAACCCGCTGGACCGCTCTATCGCGGCCTCCTGCTGCCCCGACGTCGTGAGCCCCCCCCTAAAAATGTTCTGGGGGTCTCTCCTCCCCGTGGACCAGGCCTCCATCGTTCTCGCCAGACTCTCACCCCACTGCTCCAAAGTCCAACCTCTCTCCTCTTCTCTTGGCTTGGCCCAGTCGAGACTCCTACTCCACTGCTCCCAAGTCCATCCTCTCTCTTCTTCACGCTGCTTGGTCCTGTTATGGTGGTTTCTTCTGTCACGATCGTCTACCAATGAGGAGGACCAAGGCGCAGCGTTGAATGCGAACATTTTATTTTATCAAGATGATCACACGATCAAAACAACAAAAACGAAACGTGACGTCCCTGGTTACATAAACCAACAAACACGGAACAAGAAACCACAAACACAAAGTGAAAAGACCGACAGTTAAATATGGCTCCCAATCAGAGACAACCAGCTGACACTCGTTGCCTCTGATTGGGAGTCACTCAGGCCAACATAGATATACAAACATAGACTTACACACCCTGGCTCAACATAACATAGTCCCCAGAGCCAGGGCGTGACAGTTTATTAGACAGACACAGTGTTTATTAGACAGACACAGTGTTTATTAGACAGGACACAGTGTTTATTAGACAGGACACAGTATTTATTAGACACAGTGTTTATTAGACAGACACAGTGTTTATTAGACAGACACAGTGTTTATTAGACACAGTGTTTATTAGACAGGACACAGTGTTTATTAGACAGACACAGTGTTTATTAGACAGACACAGTGTTTATTAGACACAGTGTTTATTAGACACAGTGTTTATTAGACAGACACAGTGTTTATGAGACATGACACAGTGTTTATTAGACAGACACAGTGTTTATAAGACAGGACACAGTGTTTATTAGACACAGTGTTTATTAGACAGACACCGCGTTTATTAGACAGGACACAGTGTTTATTAGACAGACACAGTGTTTATTAGACAGACACAGTGTTTATTAGACACAGTGTTTATTAGACATACACAGTGTTTATAAGACAGACACAGTGTTTATTAGACAGGACACAGTGTTTATTAGACAGACAGTGTTTATTAGACACAGTGTTTATTAGACACAGTGTTTATTAGACAGGACACAGTGTTTATTAGACAGACACAGTTTTTATTAGACACAGTGATTATTAGACAGACACAGAGTTTATTAGACAGACACAGTGTTTATTAGACAGACACAGTGTTTATTAGACAGGACACAGTGTTTATTAGACAGACACAGTGTTTATTAGACAAACACAGTGTTTATTAGACACAGTGTTTATTAGACAGGACACAGTGTTTATTAGACAGGACACAGTGTTTATTAGACACAGTGTTTATTAGACACAGTGTTTATTAGACAGACACAGTGTTTATTAGACAGGACACAGTGTTTATTAGACAGGACACAGGGTTTATTAGACAGAAACAGTGTTTATTAGACAGGACACAGTGTTTATTAGACACAGTCTTTATTAGACAGACACAGTGTTTATTAGACAGGACACAGTGTTTATTAGACAGGACACCGTGTTTATTAGACAGACACAGTGTTTATTAGACAGGACACAGTGTTTATTAGACACAGTGTTTATTAGACACAGTGTTTATTAGACAGACACAGTGTTTATTAGACAGACACAGAGTTTATTAGACAGGACACAGTGTTTATTAGACAGACACAGAGTTTACTAGACAGACAGTGTTTATTAGACAGGACACAGTGTTTATTAGACAGACACAGAGTTTACTAGACAGACAGTGTTTATTAGACAGGACACAGTGTTTATTAGACAGACACAGAGTTTACTAGACAGACAGTGTTTATTAGACAGGACACAGTGTTTATTAGACACAGTGTTTATTAGACACAGTGTTTATTAGACAGACACAGTGTTTATTAGACAGGACACAGTGTTTATTAGACAGACACAGTGTTTATTAGACACAGTGTTTATTAGACACAGTGTTTATTAGACACAGTGTTTATTAGACACAGTGTTTATTAGACAGACACAGTGTTTATTAGACAGACACAGTGTTTATTAGACAGACACAGAGTTTACTAGACAGACAGTGTTTATTAGACAGACATACAGTGGGGAAAAAAAGTATTTAGTCAGCCACCAATTGTGCAAGTTCTCCCACTTAAAAAGATGAGAGAGGCCTGTAATTTTCATCATAGGTACACGTCAACTATGACAGACAAAATTAGGAAAGAAAATCCAGAAAATCACATTGTAGGATTTTTAATGAATTTATTTGCAAATTATGGTGGAAAATAAGTATTTGGTCAATAACAAAAAGTTTCTCAATACTTTGTTATATACCCTTTGTTGGCAATGACACAGGTCAAACGTTTTCTGTAAGTCTTCACAAGGTTTTCACACACTGTTGCTGGTATTTTGGCCCATTCCTCCATGCAGATCTCCTCTAGAGCAGTGATGTTTTGGGGCTGTCGCTGAGCAACACGGACTTTCAACTCCCTCCAAAGATTTTCTATGGGGTTGAGATCTGGAGACTGGCTAGGCCACTCCAGGACCTTGAAATGCTTCTTACGAAGCCACTCCTTCGTTGCCCGGGCGGTGTGTTTGGGATCATTGTCATGCTGAAAGACCCAGCTACGTTTCATATTCAATGCCCTTGCTGATGGAAGGAGGTTTTCACTCAAAATCTCACGATACATGGCCCCATTCATTCTTTCCTTTACACGGATCAGTCGTCCTGGTCCCTTTTCAGAAAAACAGCCCCAAAGCATGATGTTTCCACCCCCATGCTTCACAGTAGGTATGGTGTTCTTTGGATGCAACTCAGCATTCTTTGTCCTCCAAACACGACGAGTTGAGTTTTTACCAAAAAGTTATATTTTGGTTTCATCTGACCATATGACATTCTCCCAATCCTCTTCTGGATCATCCAAATGCACTCTAGCAAACTTCAGACGGGCCTGGACATGTACTGGCTTAAGCAGGGGGACACGTCTTGCACTGCAGGATTTGAGTCCCTGGCGGCGTAGTGTGTTACTGATGGTAGGCTTTGTTACTTTGGTCCCAGCTCTCTGCAGGTCATTCACTAGGTCCCCCGTGTGGTTCTGGGATTTTTGCTCACCGTTCTTGTGATCATTTTGACCCCACGGGGTGAGATCTTGCGTGGAGCCCCAGATCGAGGGAGATTATCAGTGGTCTTGTATATCTTCCATTGCCTAATAATTGCTCCCACAGTTGATTTCTTCAAACCAAGCTGCTTACCTATTGCAGATTCAGTCTTCCCAGCCTGGTGCAGGTCTACAATTTTGTTTCTGGTGTCCTTTGACAGCTCTTTGGTCTTGGCCATAGTGGAGTTTGGAGTGTGACTGTTTGAGGTTGTGGACAGGTGTCTTTTATACTGATAACAAGTTCAAACAGGTGCCATTAATACAGGTAACAAGTGGAGGACAGAGGAGCCTCTTAAAGAAGAAGTTACAGGTCTGTGAGAGCCAGAAATCTTGCTTGTTTGTAGGTGACCAAATACTTATTTTCCACCATAATTTGCAAATAAATGTGATTTTCTGGATTTTTTTTTCTCAATTTGTCTGTCATAGTTGACGTGTACCTATGATGAAAATTACAGGCCTCTCTCATCTTTTTAAGTGGGAGAACTTGCACAATTGGTGGCTGACTAAATACATTTTTTCCCCACTGTAGCTGTTTGTCTTCTACATCTTGTCCTCTAACCAGTGATTTACATATTATTCCCAGATTCCATGTATTTTTTTTTAGGACATGCAACAGGACACTCCCCTCTCTAGTTCTATTGATTTCGACTTGATATCAATATGAGTTGTTGACAAATAAGTGTTGCATTTCTCTTTCTGTTTTGGCGACCCCCCAAATCAAACTGCATCACTCCAAAATGTAGCTAGTCGTCTTCAGCAGGTTGTCCTCTAACAAGTGATGTAACAATATTTCCAGTTTCCATGTGGTTTTTGAGTTGTGTTAGTTTCAGCAGAGCATACAACCTGATTTCCCCCCTTATCAATATGAGTGATTAATTGCCGCTTGTCAAAACAACAGGGTTTTTGGTGCATATGCAGTTTATAAGGTTTGTACAAGTACTATGATTACTATTGTGGCACATGTATTTGTAGATAGTACATTTTATGTTTATGTTTTAAATATATCACAAACTGTTTATAAATTATTGATTTGGACACTTCAAAATGATGTTTTGACATTGGGCTGTTTATTAAAAGTTATTGTCAATGGGAAGCAGCGACAGCATCATTTTCAGCTTATGTTTTAGGAAGTGCCTTCAGAAAGTATTCAGACTCCTTCCCTTTTTCCACATTCTGTTACGTTCCAGCCTTATTCTAAAATAGATTCAATCAGTTTCAACATCAATACCCCATAACGACAAAGCAAAAACAGAAATACCTTATTTACATAAGTATTCAGACCCTTTGCTATGAGGCTCAAAATTGAGCTCAGGTGCATCCTGTTTCCATTGATCATCCTTGAGATGTTTCAACAACTTGATTGGAGTCCACCTGTGCTAAATTCAATTGATTGGACATGATTTGGAAAGGCACACACCTGTTATAACAGGTTCCCTTGGAGAGTTCATCAATGAGCTTGACGCCTTGATAAGTTCCTTTCCTGAGGATGGCTCACCCCTCACAGTTTTGGGGGATTTCAACCTCCCTACGTCTACATTTGACTCATTTCTCTCTGCCTCCTTCTTTCCACTCCTCTCCTCTTTTGACCTCACCCTCTCACCGTCCCCCCCTACTCACAAGGCAGGCAATACGCTTGACCTCATCTTTACTAGATGCTGCTCTTCTACTAATCTCACTGCAACTCCCCTCCATGTCTCCGACCACTACTTTGTATCCTTTTCTCTCTCGCTCTCCTCCAACACTACTCACTCTGCCCCTATACAGATGGTAATGCGCCGCCGCAACCTTCGCTCTCTCTCTCCCACTACTCTCTCCTCTTCCATCCTATCATCTCTTCCCTCTGCTCAATCCTTCTCCCTCCAATCTCCTGATTCGGCCTCCTCAACCCTCCTCTCCTCCCTTTCTGCATCCTTTGACTCTCTGTGTCCCCTATCCTCCCCGGCCGGCTCGGTCCTCCCCTCCAGCTCCGTGGCTTGATGACTCACTGCGAGCTCACAGAACAGAGCTCCGGGCAGCTGAGCGGAAATGGAAGAAAACTAGACTCCCTGCGGACCTGGCATCTTTTCACTCCCTCCTCTCTACATTTTCTTCATCTGTTTCTGCTGCTAAGGCCACTTTCTACCACTCTAAATTCCAAGCATCTGCCTCTAACCCTAGGAAGCTCTTTGCCACATTCTCCTCCCTGCTGAATCCCCCCCCTCTCTGTGGATGACTTCGTCAACCACTTTGAAAAGAAGGTTGACGACATCCGATCCTCGTTTGTTAAGTCTAATGACACTGCTGGTCCTGCTCACACTGCCCTACCCTATGCTTTGACTTCTTTCTCCCCTCTCTCTCCAGATAAAATCTTGCGACTTGTGACTACAGGCCGCCCAACAACCTGCCCGCTTGACCCCATCCCCTCCTCTCTTCTCCAGACCATCTCCGGTGACCTTCTCCCCTACCTCACCTCGCTGATCAACTCATCCTTGACCGCTGGCTATGTCCCTTCCGTCTTCAAGAGAGCGAGAGTTGCACCCCTTCTCAAAAAACCAACACTTGATCCCTCTGATGTCAACAACTACAGACCAGTATCCCTTCTTTATTTTCTTTCCAAAACTATTGAGCGTGCTGTCTTTAGCCAACTCTCTTGCTATCTCTCTCAGAATGACCTTCTTGATCCAAACCAGTCAGGTTTCAGGACTCGTCATTCAACTGAGACTGCTCTTCTCTGTGTCACGGAGGCTCTCCGCACTGCTAAAGCTAACTCTCTCTCCTCTGCTCTTGTCCTTCTAGACCTGTCTGCTGCCTTTGATACTGTGAACCATCAGATCCTCCTCTCCACCCTCTCCGAGCTGGGCATCTCCGGCGCGGCTCACTCTTGGATTGCGTCCTACCTGACCGGTCGCTCCTACCAAGTGGCGTGGCGAGAAGCTGTCTCCGCACCACGTGCTCTCACCACTGGTGTCCCCCAGGGCTCAGTTCTAGGCCCTCTCCTGTTCTCGCTATACACCAAGTCACTTGGCTCTGTCATATCCTCACATGGCCTCTCCTATCATTGCTACGCTGACGATACACAACTAATCTTCTCCTTTCCCCCTTCTGATAACCAAGTGGCGAATCGCATCTCTGCATGTCTGGCAGACATATCAGTATGGATGACGGATCACCACCTCAAGCTGAACCTTGGCAAGACGGAGCTGCTCTTCCTCCCGGGGAAGGACTGCCCGTTCCATGATCTCGCCATCACGGTTCACAACTCCGTTGTGTCCTCCTCCCAGAGTGCGAAGAGCCTTGGCGTGACCCTGGACAACACCCTGTCGTTCTCCGCTAACATCAAGGCGGTGACCCGATACTGCAGGTTCATGCTCTACAACATTCGGAGAGTACAACCCTGCCTTACACAGGAAGCGGCACAGGTCCTAATCCAGGCACTTGTCATCTCCCGTCTGGATTACTGCAACTCGCTGTTGGCTGGGCTCCCTGCCTGTGCCATTAAACCCCTACAACTCATCCAGAATGCCGCAGCCGGTCTGGTGTTCAACCTTCCCAAGTTCTCTCACGTCACCCCGCTCCTCCGCACACTCCACTGGCTTCCAGTTGAAGCTCGCATCTGTTATAAGTCCATGGTGCTTGCCTATGGAGCTGTGAGGGGAACGGCACCTCCGTACCTTCAGGCTCTGATCAGTCCCTGCTCCCAAACGAGGGCATTGCGTTCATCCACCTCTGGCCTGCTGGCTCCCCTTCCTCTGCGGAAGCATAGTTCCCGCTCAGCCCAGTCAAAACTGTTCGCTGCTCTGGCACCCCAATGGTGGAACAAGCTCCCTCACGACGCCAGGACAGCGGAGTCACTCACCACCTTCCGGAGACATTTGAAACCCCACCTCTTTAAGGAATACCTGGGATAGGATAAAGTCATCCTTCTACCCCCCCAAACCCCCCCCCCCCCCTAAATTTTTTTTATTGTAAAGTGGTTATCCCACTGGCTATAGGGTGAATGCACCAATTTGTAAGTCGCTCTGGATAAGAGCGTCTGCTAAATGACGTAAATGTACATGTAAATGTTACAGTGGGGGAAAAAAGTATTTAGTCAGCCACCAATTGTGCAAGTTCTCCCACTTAAAAAGATGAGAGAGGCCTGTAATTTTCATCATAGGTACACATCAACTATGACAGACAAAATGAGAAAAAGAAAAACCAGAAAATCACATTGTAGGATTTGTAATGAATTTATTGGCAAATTATGCTGGAAAATAAGTATTTGGTCAATAACAAAAGTTTCTCAATACTTTGTTATATACCCTTTGTTGGCAATGACACAGGTCAAACTTTTTCTGTAAGTCTTCACAAGGTTTTCACACACTGTTGCTGGTATTTTGGCCCATTCCTCCATGCAGATCTCCTCTAGAGCAGTGATGTTTTGGGGCTGTCGCTGGGCAACATGGACTTTCAACTCCCTCCAAAGATTTTCTATGGGGTTGAGATCTGGAGACTGGCTAGGCCACTCCAGGACCTTGAAATGCTTCTTACGAAGCCACTCCTTCGTTGCCCGGGCGGTGTGTTTGGGATCATTTTCATGCTGAAAGACCCAGCCACGTTTCATCTTCAATGCCCTTGCTGATGGAAGGAGGTTTTCACTCAAAATCTCACGATACATTGTCCCATTCATTCTTTCCTTTACACGGATCAGTCGTCCTGGTCCCTTTGCAGAAAAACAGCCCCAAAGCATGATGTTTCCACCCCCATGCTTCACAGTAGGTATGGTGTTCTTTGGATGCAACTCAGCATTCTTTGTCCTCCAAACACGACGAGTTGAGTTTTTACCAAAAAGTTCTATTTTGGTTTCATCTGACCATATGACATTCTCCCAATCCTCTTCTGGATCATCCAAATGCACTCTAGCAAACTTCAGACGGGCCTGGACATGTACTGGCTTAAGCAGGGGGACACGTCTGGCACTGCAGGATTTGAGTCCCTGGCGGCGTAGTGTGTTACTGATGGTAAGCTTTGTTAATTTGGTCCCAGCTCTCTGCAGGTCATTCACTAGGTCCTCCCGTGTGGTTCTGGGATTTTTGCTCACCGTTCTTGTGATCATTTTGACCCCACGGGGTGAGATCTTGCGTGGAGCCCCAGATCGAGGGAGATTATCAGTGGTCTTGTATGTCTTCCATTTCCTAATAATTGCTCCCACAGTTGATTTCTTCAAACCAAGCTGCTTACCTATTGCAGATTCAGTCTTCCCAGCCTGGTGCAGGTCTACAATTTTGTTTCTGATGTCCTTTGACAGCTCTTTGGTCTTGGCCATAGTGGAGTTTGGAGTGTGACTGTTTGAGGTTGTGGACAGGTGTCTTTTATACTGATAACAAGTTCAAACAGGTGCCATTAATACAGGTAACGAGTGGAGGACAGAGGAGCCTCTTAAAGAAGAAGTTACAGGTCTGTGAGAGCCAGAAATCTTGCTTGTTTGTAGGTGACCAAATACTTATTTTCCACCATAATTTGCAAATAAATTCATAAAAAAATCCTACAATGTGATTTTCTGGATTTTTTTCCTCAATTTGTCTGTCATAGTTGACGTGTACCTATGATGAAAATTACAGGCCTCTCTCAACTTTTTAAGTGGGAGAACTTGCACAATTGGTGGCTGACTAAATACTTTTTTATCCCACTGTATATAAGATCCCACAGTTGACAGTGCATGTCAGAGCAAAAAACAAGCCATGAGGTTGAAGGAATTGTCCGTAGAGCTCCGAGACAGGATTGTGTCGAGGCACAGATCTGGGGAAGGTTATCAAAACATTTCTGCAGCATTTAAGGTCCCCAAGAACACAGTGGCCTCCATCATTCTTAAATGGAAGAAGTTTGGAACCACCAAGACTCTTCCTAGAGCTGGCCGCCCGGCCAAACTGAGCAATCGGGGGAGAAGGGCCTTGGTCAGGGAGGTGACCAAGAACCCGATGGTCACTCTGACAGAGCTCCAGAGTTCCTCTGTGGAGATGGGAGAACCTTCCAGAAGGACAACCATCTCTGCAGCACTCCACCAATCAGGCCTTTATGGTAGAATGGCCAGACGGAAACCCCTCCTCAGTAAAAGGCACATGACAGCACGCTTGGAGTTTGCCAAAAGGCACCTGAAGGACTCTCAGACCATGAGAAACAAGATGCTCTGGTCTGATGAAACCAAGATTGAACACTTTGGCTTGAATACCAAGTGTCACGTCTTGAGGAAACCAGGCACCGCTCATCACCTGGCCAATACCATCCCTACGTTGAAGCATGGTGTGGGGATGTTTTTCAGCTGCAGGGACTGGGAGACTAGTCAGGATCGAGGGAAAGATGAACGGAGCAAAGTACAACGAAATCCTTGATGACAACCTGCTCCAGAGCGCTCAGGACCTCAGACTGGGGCGAAGGTTCACCTTCCAACAGGACAACGACCCTAAGCACACAGCCAAGACAACGCAGGAGCGGAATCGGGACAAGTCTCTGAATGTCCTTGAGTGGCCCAGCCAGAGCCCGGACTTGAACCCAATCGAACATCTCTGGAGAGACCTGAAAATAGCTGTTAAGTGACTCTCCTTATCCAACTTGACAGAGCTTGAGAGGATCTGCAGAGAAGAATGGGAGAAACTCCCCAAATACAGGTGTGCCAAGCATGTAGCGTCATACCCAAGAAGACTCGAGGCTGTAATCGCTGCCAAAGGTGCTTCAAAAAAGTACTGAGTAAAGTGTCTGAATACTTATGTAAATGTGATATTATTGTTTTTTATTTCATTATGGGTATTGTGTGTAGATTGATGATGGGGGAAAACAATTTAATACATTTTAGAATAAGGCTGTAATGTAACAAAATGTGGAAAAAGTGAAGGGATATGAATACTTTCCGAATGCACAGTAAATGGAACTTTCAACATGAATTCCATTAGTTTTCTACTTAATTAGGTAAAAACTGCTGAATGAGTCCAAAAACATGATGACATTGATTTATTTTGATGATCTACCAGAAATTATGAAAACGTGTTTGACTATACTAAGGCACATACAGTATATTTAGCTGTAACAAACAAGATAAACATTTCTCATCTGCTATAACAATACAGTAATTAAAAAAACAAGCTACTAATGGCTGACAGGCAAAATGTGGCACAACGACGTCAGGAAACACAAGGAAACAAATACTGTACTCACAGTTCTTGCATTCACGCATCGTGAAGGATAAAACAGTTAGAATAATACTTTTTTGAAAACCAGAGATTCTATGCACAGCCACAGGCGGCGAGCTGAATGAGTTTAGTGGACACTGCAAGCCTATGCTAGCTGTGACGTCATCAGTCACTTTTAATGGGACAGGTTTTCTTAAAGGTGAATAAAACAGAAATGGATCAAAGATTTATTAATTTATTAATGTTGTTGTATTGTACTGGAACTTATGACAACAAACTATCATTTATTGGGTTCAATTAAGAAAATAGGTTCTAATAGGATTCTGATTGGGGTGACAAGATCCTACAAGACTTATTAAAAACCTACAGGATCCAATCGGATTACTTTTGCTTCCCAATAGGAAAAAAACGTAGTCCAATAGGATTCTGAAAGAGGTATCACAAATTCCTATAGGATTGTGAGAATCCTATAGGATTCTATTGGAAAAATCACTAATCCTATAGGATATTTTGACTAGGGATACATGCAATAATCTATGAGCAGAATTACTGTTTTACCTCAATTAGCCAGTTTTGAAAGCGACTGTTTTTCTGAAAGCTGTGCTCCGCCATTTTCCCAACGTTTTCCCCCACTTGGGCCAGCCCCCTAGCAATTCGAGTTCCAGCCAATGAGCTTCAGCCCCTCACCATTTGATTGACAGCTAGCAAGAATCATACACAGCAAAGCGAGAAAGAGAGAGCAATGACGTGGTGCACATATCTACACATCTATCTGTGATGAAGTACGCAATTTTCCAAGGACCACGTTTGACTCGTGGGTGCTACTTTCAGAACTACCGGCTAAAAAGTATACCAAAGTACCCGGAGACTCTCTTGAACTTCCCCATGGTCAAATTTGTTCTCATCTCCCCCAAAGGTCTTTGCCCTCGCATAGCAACAGCAGCATCTTCATGGCTATGATGATATGTGTTGTTGTTAGTTGCTTCACTATTCATTACCAAACACGACCATTCATATTGCTAAAGGGGTGGGTGAATGAATAAAATGCAGTGTTTAATGTATACTTCTTTTATCAGGTAAAATGTGTGCTGTGGATATCAGCAACATGGCTGCTTCCCAGATGGAATCCTGTTACCTGTATAGAACCCTGGGTTCTGGCACTATGCAGCATATACAGTTGAAGTCGGAAGTTTACGTACACCTTAGCCAAATACATTTAAACTCAGTTTTTCACAATTCCTGACATTTAATCCTTGTAAAATTTCCCTGTTTTAGGTCAGTTAGGAACACCACTTTATTTTAAGAATGTGAAATGTCAGAGTAATAGTAGAGAGAATGATTTATTTCAGCTTTTATTTATTTCATCACGTTCCCAGTGGGTCATAAGTTTACATACACTCAATTAGTATTTGGTAGCATTGCCTTTAAATTGTTTAACTTGGGTCAAACGTTTCGGGTAGCCTTCCACAAGCTTCCCACAATAAGTTGGGTGAATTTTGGTCCGTTCCTCCTGACAGAGCTGGTGTAACTGAATCAGGTTTGTAGGCCTCCTTGCTCGCACACACTTTTTCAGATCTGCCCACAAATGTTCTATAGGATTGAGGTCAGGGCTTTGTGATGGCCACTCCAATACCTTGACTTTGTTGTCCTTAAGCCATTTTGCCACAACTTTGGAAGTATGCTTGGGGTCATTGTCCATTTGGAATACCCATTTACCGACAAAGCTTTAACTTCCTGACTGATGTCTTGAGATGTTGCTTCAATATATCCACATAATTTTCCTTCCTCATGATGCCATCTATTTTGTGAAGTGCACCAGTCCCTCCTGCAGCAAAGCACCCCCACAGCATGATGCTGCCACCCCTGTGCTTCACGGTTGGGATGGTGTTCTTCGGCTTGCAAGCAATCCCCTTTTTCCTCCAAACATAACGATGGTCATTATGGCCAAACAGTTCTATTTTTGTTTCATCAGACCAGAGGACATTTCTCCAAAAAGTACGATCTTTGTCCCCATGTGCAGTTGGAAACCGTAGTCTGGCTTTTTTATGGCGGTTTTGGAGCAGTGGCTTCTTCCTTGCTGAGCGGCCTTTCAAGTTATGTCAATATAGGACTCGTTTTACTGTGGATATAGATACTTTTGTACCTGTTTCCTCCAGCATCTTCACAAGGTCCTTTGCTGTTGTTCTGGGATTGATTTGCACTTTTCGCACCAAAGTACGTTAATCTCTAGGAGACAGAACACGTCTCCTTCCTGAGTGGTATGACGGCTGCATGGTCCCATGGTGTTTATACTTGCGTACTATTGTGTATACAGATGAATGTGGTACCTTCAGGCGTTTGGAAATTGCTCCCAAAGATGAACCAGACTTGTGGTGGTGTACCATTTTTTTTCTGAGGTCTTGGCTGATTTCTTTTGATTTTCCCATGATGTCAAGCAAAGAGGCACTGAGTTTGAAGGTAGGCCTTGAAATGCATACACAGGTACACCTCCAATTGACTCAAATGATGTCAATTAGCCTACCAGAAGCTTCTAAAGCCATGACATCATTTTCTGGAATTTTCCAAGCTGTTTAAAGGCACAGTCAACTTAGTGTATGTAAACTTCTGACCCACTGGAATTGTGATACAGTGAATTATAAGTAAAATAATCTGTCTGTAAACAATTGTTGGAAGAATTACTTGTGTCATGCACAAAGTAGAAGTCCTAACCGACTTGCCAAAACCATATTTTGTTAACAAGAAATGTGTGGAGTGGTTGAAAAACGAGTTTTAATGACTCCAACCTAAGTGTATGTAAACTTCCGACTTCAACTGTAGTACAGTTGTAGGATCTTAATTTGATCACACTGTTGCAGGAGAACTTTCCTGCAATGCACGAAATGTACAACTTGTAGTGTATTTGAGGTTTAAAAAGGCTTTTTGAAGTTTGTAATTTCCACTTTCAAATTTCAGACTTGTTTACCCCATACGAAAAATGTATAAACCTATACAAAAATGTCCATTAATTATAATCTGCATAATAATTCACATTTCCTGTTCCTGCAGGATTATTTTCCTGCTTTAGAAAACTGGCTCAAATGAAGATCCTACATCTGTAGTGAGCAGGGAATATGGTGTCATTTGAGACACACCTGAAACATCATGTTCTATGTGACTCAACAGCATGACATCATTTCAATATCTACATTGGGAAGTGCTAGCCTGCCTGATTCTATATATATTTATATTGTTAAAACCAACTTGGCACGTATCTCCTTCTATTAAACTGAATGACTGACTTACTGACTGACTGGCTGACTGACTGACTGGCTGACTGGCTGACTGACTGACTGGCTGACTGGCTGACTGACTGTCTGGCTGACTGGCTGACTGACTGACTGGCTGACTGGCTGACTGGCTGACTGGCTGACTGGCTGACTAACTGGCTGACTGACTGGCTGACTGGCTGACAGGCTGACAGGCTGACAGACTGACTGACTGACTGACTGACTGGCTGACTGGCTGACTGGCTGACAGGCTGACAGGCTGACAGACTGACTGACTGACTGGCTGACAGACTGACTGACTGGCTGACTGGCTGACAGACTGACTGACTGGCTGACTGGCAACTCTAAATTGCAGTCGATGCATGAATGCTCCTTTGGGCTATCTCATCATGGTGTTTTCCTCCCTATTTACTGAGTATGTGTGTGTGTGTGTGTGTGTGTGTGTGTGTGTGTGTGTGTGTGTGTGTGTTTGTGTTTGTGTGTGTGTGTATGTGTGTGTGTGTGTGTGTGTGTGTGTGTGTGTACGTGTATGGGTGTGTATGTGTGTGTGTGTGTATGTGTGTGTGTGGTCAGGGTCATACAGGTTCATACAGGATGCAGTACAGTACTTGCAGCAAAGAGTGTGTGCTTGTGTGCATCCGTGTGTGCATGTTTGTGTGTGTGTGAGATCGTCAGATTGTCATTGCTGGTGTTAAACTTTTACGGTCAGACCATTTGTTAGATGGTCAGTCCATCTGATATCCTGTTAGATGGTCAGTCCATCTGATATCCTGTTAGATGGTCAGTCCATCTGATATCCTGTTAGATGGTCAGTCCATCTCATATCCTGTTAGATGGTCAGTCCATCTCATATCCTGTTCGATGGTCAGTCCATCTGATATCCTGTTAGATGGTCAGTCCATCTCATATCCTGTTAGATGGTCAGTCCATCTCATATCCTGTTAGATGGTCAGTCCATCTCATATCCTGTTAGATGGTCAGTCCATCTCATATCCTGTTAGATGGTCAGTCCATCTGATATCCTGTTAGATGGTCAGTCCATCTCATATCCTGTTAGATGGTCAATCCATCTCATATCCTGTTAGATGGTCAGTCCATCTGATATCCTGTTAGATGGTCAGTCCATCTGATATCCTGTTAGATGGTCAGTCCATCTCATATCCTGTTAGATGGTCAGTCCATCTCATATCCTGTTAGATGGTCAGTCCATCTCATATCCTGTTTGATGGTCAGTCCATCTCATATCCTGTTAGATGGTCAGTCCATCTCATATTCTGTTAGATGGTCAGTCCATCTCATTTCCTGTTAGATGGTCAGTCCATCTCATATCCTGTTACTTGAGTCATTTTCTATTAAGTTATCATTACTTTTATTCAAGTATGACAATTGTGTACTTTTTCCACCACTGGTCATATCTCACTCATTTCAAATGCCATTGGCTTCTCTCCATTGCTCCCTTCACATTCTAACAGCATTATAATTTCATGTGGTCTCGTTCAAATTCAAAACCTGTTCTGTCGCTCACCGTGCTATTTCTGTAAAAACGCCTGAGTCATAGAGGCATAGAGGCTAAATTAAATTCTACAGCCAGCTGTACCTCTCTCCAGGAGAGCAGAGGCAATGTTTTCCTACAGCAGCTACAAAAACACACATTATGACTAAACTTTATGACTTCTGAAAACCAATGAAAACCAAGTCATGAGCCAATGCCTCATGAATAATAATACAACGCCAAAGTGGAATAAAAAGTTACTGAGAGGAGGGACACACACACACACACATGATCACACTGTACACACACACACACACACACACATGATCACACTGTACACACACACACACACACACACACAAATGCTCACACTGTACACACTCTGATTTGCATTGTTTCTCATTCCAGAGGATGTGAAGTAGTACATCACTGCTTTCCTCCTCTGACCTCAGTGGGGACGGGGGGACGGGACTGCCTTCTTTTCTGACCTCAGTTGGGGGGGAACTGCCTTCTCCCTCTGACCTCAGGGGGGACTGCCTTCTTCCTCTGACCTCAGTTGGGGGGGACTGCCTTCTTCCTCTGACCTCAGGGGGGACGGGGACGACTGCCTTCTTTTCTGACCTCAGTTGGGGGGGGGACTACCTTCTCCCTCTGACCTCAGGGGGGACTGCCTTCTTCCTCTGACCTCAGTTGGGGGACTGCCTTCTCCCTCTGACCTCAGGGGGGACTGCCTTCTTCCTCTGACCTCAGTTGGGGGGAGGGCCTGCCTTCTTCCTCTGACCTCGGGGGGGACTGCCTTCTTCCTCTGACCTCAGGGGGGACTGCCTTCTTCCTCTGACCTCGGGGGGGACTGCCTTCTTCCTCTGACCTCAGGGGGGACTGCCTTCTTCCTCTGACCTCTGGGGGGGGGACTGCCTTCTTCCTCTGACCTCAGGGGGGGGGGGACTGCCTTCTTCCTCTGACCTCAGGGGGGACTGCCTTCTTCCTCTGACCTCAGGGGGGACTGCCTTCTCCCTCTGACCTCAGGGGGGACTGCCTTCTCCCTCTGACCTCGGGGGGACTGCCTTCTTCCTCTGACCTCAGTGGGGGGGGGATCATATTTTTATTCTGTTCTGATCTAACTTCCGTCTGGCACCTTTGGTCTTGGTTTTTACTTGAGCACTATCTCCCCCCCCACTGCCTTCTTTTCTGACCTCAGTTGGGGGGGGACTACCTTCTCCCTCTGACCTCAGGGGGACTGCCTTCTTCCTCTGACCTCAGTTGGGGGGGGGACTGCCTTCTCCCTCTGACCTCAGGGGGGACTGCCTTCTTCCTCTGACCTCAGTTGGGGGAGGGCCTGCCTTCTTCCTCTGACCTCGGGGGGGACTGCCTTCTTCCTCTGACCTCAGGGGGGACTGCCTTCTTCCTCTGACCTCGGGGGGGACTGCCTTCTTCCTCTGACCTCGGGGGGGCTGCCTTCTTCCTCTGACCTCAGGGGGGACTGCCTTCTTCCTCTGACCTCAGGGGGGACTTCCTTCTTCCTCTGACCTCAGGGGGGACTGCCTTCTTTTCTGACCTCAGTTGGGGGGGCGGGGGACTGCCTTCTTCCTCTGACCTCAGGGGGGACTGCCTTCTTCCTCTGACCTCAGGGGGGACTGCCTTCTTCTTCTGACCTCAGGGGGGACTGCCTTCTTCCTCTGACCTCAGGGGGGACTGCCTTCTTCCTCTGACCTCAGGGGGGACTGCCTTCTTCCTCTGACCTCAGGGGGGGGGACTGCCTTCTCCCTCTGACCTCAGGGGGGGGGGACTGCCTTCTCCCTCTGACCTCGGGGGGGGACTGCCTTCTTCCTCTGACCTCAGTGGGGGGGGGATCATATTTTTATTCTGTTCTGATCTAACTTCCGTCTGGCACCTTTGGTCTTGGTTTTTACTTGAGCACTATCTCCCCCCCTCTCCCCTCCCTCTCTCACCCCCTATTTCCTTCCCTCTCCCCCTCCCTCCCTCCTTTCACTTCTCTGATTACCTGACACTGTCTTCTCTCAGGATAGAAGAGAGAGTGACAGATAGAATGTTCATCACCAAACCACCAATTACACATTTTAGTGTCTGGGATCAGAGCGAGATCCATAGGGGTGGTCTACGTCCCAAATGGTACCCTATTCCCTAAGGGCCCTGGTCAAAAGTAGTGCACTACGTAGGGAACATGGTGGGACACACACAGTACAGTAAGGGTCTAGTTGTCCTGCATTGAATGAAAGACAGCTGTCACCTGCTATAGAGTTCTGTTCATCTGCTACGAGTGTGATTGATGGTGTTGTAAACCTTAGTGCTTTAGACTTTCTCTTTCATTGACTTGTATTGTGCTGTTGTCCTGTGTGTGTGTATGTGTGTGTGTGTGTTTTTGGTTTTACTATCCTTGTGGGAACCAGAAGTCCTCAGGATAGTAAAGAAGTGGGGACATTTTGCCAGTCCCCAAAAGGAAAATGGCTATTTTTGGCTTAGGGGTTTGGTTTAAGGTTAGAATTAGGGTTAGGGTTAGAATTAGGGTTAAGATTAGGGTTGATTTAGTTAAGGGTTAGGGAAAATAGGATTTTGAATGGGAATTAATTGTTTGGTCCCCACAAGGATAGTAAAACAGACCTCTCTCTCTCTCTCTCTCTCTCTCTCTCTCTCTCTCTCTCTCTCTCTCTCTCTCTCTCTCTCTCTCTCTCTCTCTCTCTCTCTCTCTCTCTCTCTCTCTCTCTCTTTGATTAAAAACAATTTTTACATACTTATTTATCATTATTCATGATATAACTTTCTCTGAAAATCTTTCAATATTTGTTAGTGGCGCAGTTGTTTTGTCAGTTTGTGTACAAATCTATTTCATCTAAATATACAGTTGAAGTCGGAAGTTTACATAAACTTAGGTTTTTCAACCACTCCACAAATTTCTTGTTAACAAACTATAGTTTTGGAAAGTCGTTTAGGACATCTACTTTGTGCATGACACAAGTAATTTTTCCAACAATTGTTTACAGACAGATTATGTCATTTATAATTCACTGTATCACAATTCCAGTGGGTCAGAAGTTTACATACACTAAGTTGACTGTGCCTTTAAACAGCTTGGAAAATTCCAGAAAATGATGTCATGGTCTTAGAAGCTTATGGTAGGCTAATTGACATTTTTTGAGTCAATTGGAGGTGTACCTATGGATGTATTTCAAGGCCTACCTTTAAACTCAGTGCCTCTTTGCTTGACATCATGGGAAAATCAAAAGAAATCAGCCAAGACCTCAGAAAAAGAATTATAGACCTCCACAAGTCTGGTTCATCCTTGGGAGCAATTGTCAAACGCCTGAAGGTACCACGTTCATCTGTACAACCAATAGTACGCAAGTATAAACACCATGGGACCACGCAGTCGTCATACCGCTCAGGAAGGAGACGAGTTCTCTCTCCTAGAGATGAACGTACTTTGGTGCGAAAAGTGCAAATCAATCCCAGAACAACAGCAAAGGACCTTGTGAAGACGCTGGAGGAAACAGGTACAAGAGTACCTATATCCACAGTAAAACGAGTCCTATATCGACATAACCTGAAAGGGCGCTCAGCAAGGAAGAAGCCACTGCTCTAAAACCGCCATAAAAAAGTCAGATTACGGTTTGCAACTGGACATGGGGACAAAGATCATACTTTTTGGAGAAATGTCCTCTGGTCTGATGAAACAAAAATATAACTGTTTGGCCATAATGACCATCGTTATGTTTGGAGGAAAAAGGGGGTAACTTGCAAGCCGAAGAACACCATCCCAACCGTGAAGCATGAGGGTGGCAGCTTCATGCTGTGGGGGTGCTTTGCTGCAGGAGGGACTGGTGCACTTCACAAAATAGATGGCATCATGAGGAAGGAAAATTATGCGGATATATTGAAGCAACATCTCAAGACATCAGTCAGGAAGTTAAAGCTTGGTCGTAAATGTGTCTTCCAAATGGACAATGACATTTTAGTCATTTAGCAGACGCTCTTATCCAGAGCGACTTACAGTTAGTGAATACATATTTTTTTTATACTGGCCCCCCATGGGAATCGAACCCACAACCCTGGCGTTGCAAACGCCATGCTCTATCAACTGAGCTACATCCCTGCCGGCCATTCCCTCCCCTACCCTGGACAACTGTGCGCCGCCCATGAGTCTCCCGGTAGCGGCCGGCTGCAACAGAGCCTGGATTCGAACCAGGATCTCTAGTGGCACAGTTAGCACTGCGATGCAGTGCCTTAGACCACTGCGCCACTCAGGAGCCCAAGCATGACCCCAAGCATACTTCCAAAGTTGAGGCAAAATGGCTTAAGGACAACAAAGTCAAGGTATTGGAGTGGCCATCACAAAGCCCTGACCTCAATCCTATAGAACATTTGTGGGCAGAACTGAAAAAGCGTGTTCGAGCAAGGAGGCCTACAAACCTGACTCAGTTACACCAGCTCTGTAAGGAGGAATGGGCCAAAATTCACCCAACTTATTGTGGGAAGCTTGTGGAAGGCTACGCGAAATGTTTGACCCAAGTTAAACATTTTAAAGCAATGCTACCAAATACTAATTGAGTGTATGTAAACTTCTGACAGACTGGGAATGTGATGAAAGAAATAAAAGCTGAAATAAATCATTCTCTCTACTATTATTCTGACATTTCACATTCTTAAAATAAAGTGGTGATCCTAACTGACCTAAGACAGGGAATATTTACTAGGATTAAATGTCATGAATTGTGAATTAAATGTCAGGAATTGTCAGGAAAGTGTTCCCTCTGAGTTTAAATGTATTTGGCTAAGGTGTATGTAAACATCCGACTTCAGCTGTATCTCTCTGGTCATAACCATTCTATCTTGTTTAGCTGTGCATTCTGCGCTGTTTTTCACTATATGTTTTGTTTTGCACTCCAATGCAGACCGACCAGGAAGCAGCAACGAACCATCAGTGTTAATGACTCATGAGAGAGGAGATGAGAGGAGCAGCCTTCCACCATGTTGTTTTGTAGTTACGGGTCCATTTCAATCTAAAAATACTCAAATATTTTCCAGTCTTTAAACATTAAACAAAAAGCTGATCCGATTGTCTCGGTTGTGTAAGCATTTGGTAATTTTTCATCCAGCTCTTTTGAAACAGTTTTTAGGAATTCAATAGGACAATGTTCTCATGCATTTCAGAGGATTTAGACTAGAGAGAGCATTCACAAACACACTGTATCACAGAAACACACTGTATCAAACATGTTTTTTTAGCAATTCAATAGCAGCATTTTGCTATGCATGACAAACAGCTTTAAGATAGAGAATTTACAAACAACAGGAGGGGAATGAGGCATCAGATTCAGAGCCTGTTGATTCTCATGCCTCTGTGTTCTGTCTATAATGGTACGACCACTGTTGAGAATTGCTGAGCGCATGCATTCTGTTAAGAACAAATTCTTATTTACAATGACGGGCTACACCGGGCCAAACCCGGACAATTGTGCGCCGCCCTATGGGACTCCCAATCACGGCCGGTCGTGATACAGCCTGGAATCGAACCAGGGGGTCTGTAGTGACGCCTCAAGCACTGAGATGCAGTGCCTTAGACTGCTGCGCCACTTGGGAGCCCAATATATACACACATATACATACATAACAATACATATACATTTCCTTTTTAAGAATACATTTCCCTTTATTACTTTTCAACCCCACCACCCCTTCCCTAATTGGAGTAAACTAATGAACAACAACGCTTAGGCCTCTACTTCCAGCTTATACATACTATATACATTTTATAGACACAGTCAATTTTACAATAATTATATTTTGTTAGTTTTTACTCCTGAACTTCCTCTACCCTCAACCTCTCCGATCATTTTCATGATGTCCATCCGGTTTGCTTGTATATGCCATATCTTTCTAACTGTGCTCTTTCACAAAAGCTCTCAACCTATAACCTAAATACGTATTATGGACACAGTATGTGTCACGACTTCCGCCGAGGCTGCCTCCCCTCCTTGTTCAGGCAGGTTTCGGCGTTCGGCGTCACCGGCTTACTAGCTACTGCCGATCCATTTATCATCACTCCATTTGTCTTGTCTTATCAATCACACACACCTGGTCCTTATTCCCTCATTAGTCATTGTATAAGTGTTCCCTCTGCTTCCTTGTCTGTGTGGGTGATTGTTTGTAGTGAGCTGTGTGTAGCTCGGTTGAGCTACCCTTACCTTGTAGTTGCCAGGGTAGATGGTGGTCCTCTGTAGCTCAATTGGTAGAGCATGGCGCTTGTAACGCTTTGGATAAAAGCGTCTGCTAAATGACATATTATTATTATTATTATAGATTTCCCCCTGTGCCTATGTATTACTGAATGTCCGTTACAGTGTATTTGCCAGGGATGATAGTTTCCCCTGTGCCTGTTTCGTTGATTGCTATTTGAGCACATTTGTGTGTCAACGAAGGAATAAACTCTGTATTCGGTGATTACCCTCCATCGCCTGACTCCTTTCATCACACTCATCACAGAATCACCCACCCGCTATGGAGTCAGCGAGAGAGACGCACATGCCTGGAGTCGTGGAACGGGTCCAGGAGCATTCAACTATGCTAGCCAGCTTGGGTGAAGCGATGGATCGGGTTCTTCAGGTCGTCCAACACCTGGAGAGGAGAGAGCCTGATCCGTTGAGACCAGCTGGTCAACCGGATCCCGCCACCTACACCCCAGCACCCGGAGGGATCCAGATATCCCGACCACGGGAGTTCGACGGGACAGCGGCGCTGTGCCAAGGATTCCTTCTCCAACTGGAACTCTACTTCTCCAGCATCCGGCCGGTCCCATCGGAGCGGGAAAAGGTGTCCACCCTCGTCTCCTGCCTCTCGGGGAAAGCCCTGGAGTGGGCCAACACGGTGTGGAACGAAGGAAGAGCCGCGTTGGAGAACTACGGGGAGTTCGCTCGCCTCTTCCGGGCGGTCTTCGATCACCCGCCCGAGGGTCTAGTGGCGGGCGAGCGGCTGGTCCACCTGAGGCAGGAGACGAGGACTGCGCAGGACTTCGCATTGGAGTTTCGAACTCTGGCAGCTGGGTCCGGGTGGAACGAGCGGGCCCTGATCGACCATTTCCGGTGCCATCTGCGAGAGGACGTCCGACGGGAGCTAGCTTGCCGTGACACCATGTTGTCCTTCTCGCAACTGGTGGACATGGCCATTCGTTTGGACAACCTGCTGGCAACCAGCGGACGTTCTGGAGCAGGAGGTCTGCCCGTTTCCATCCCGGCCGACTCGGATCCAGAACCGATGGAGATGGGTGGAACTGCTAGCCGAGAGAGCGGAGGACGACAGCGCCAGTGCCACACTGGTGGCGCGTAGGGACATTTCACCACACGTTTTCGTCAACGCTCTTCTGGGTTTGGAGGCGGCAGGGAGGGCACTCTTGCATCACCCCAGGTATCAAACACCCACACTCGTTCAGAGCCCTCTGCTGCGCACTGTAAAATACACATCTCCTTTCTTGAGCACAAGAAGTTCCCCAGTGTAAGGCGCTAGTCGATTCAGGTGCAGCTGGGAACTTTATGAACAGGGCATTCACACACCGTATAGGCATTCCATTGATTCCCCTATCCATTCCACGCCCCATCAGAACACTTGATAGTCGACCATTAGGGTCCATGTTGGTTAAGGAAGTTACTGCACCAGTCACAATGATTACCCAGGAGACTCATTGTGAGCAGGTTACTTTTTCCATTATTGAGTCTCCTGCTTTCTCTGTTGTATTAGGTATCCCTTGGCTAGCACTCCACAATCCCACCTTCTCACGGGGTGGTCGCGAGAGTGTCAGGGTAGGTGTTTCCGTTGGTGCAACCACGGTGGAAAGTCCAGACAGTACCTCCACCGTGCGCATTCCCCCTGAATACCTCGATCTGGCGCAAGCGTTCTCTAAAACGCAGGCGACTAAATTACCACCTCATCGGGCGGGGGATTGCACGATAAACCTCTGGGTAGACGCTGTACCTCCCAGGAGTCATTTATACACCCTGTCACAGGCTGAAACGGTGGCTATGGAAACATATGTCACCGAGTCCCTGCGCCAGGGGTATATACGTCCCTCCACTTCACCTGCCTCCTCAAGTTTCTTCTTTGTGAAGAAGGACGGAGGTCTGCACCCGTGCATTGATTATCTACCACTGAACAGGGAGACGATAAGATTTAGTTATCCTCTCCCCCTCATTCCTTCAGTGATTGAATCAATGCATGGGGCGCGCTTCTTCACCAAATTAGATTTCAGGAGTGCGTACAACCTGGTGCGTATCCGAGAGGGAGATGAGTGGAAGACAACATTCAGCACAACCACGGGGCATTATGAATACCTGGTGATGCCCTATGGTTTGATGAATGCTCCCTCAGTTTTCCAGTCCTTTGTGAACGAGGTGTTTCTGGACATGCTTGGTCACGGTGTAGTGGTCTACATCGATGACATCCTGGTGTATTCCACTAGGCGTGCCAAGCATGTGTCCCTGGTTTGTAAGGTGCTGGCCCGACTGTTGGAAAATGACCTTTATGCTAAGGCAGAGAAGTGTTTTTTTTTCCAGCAGTCCGTCTCCTTCCTTGGATACCGCATTTCCACCTCAGGTGTGGAGATGGAGGGACATCGCATTTCAGCCATGCGTAATTGGCCAACACCAACCACGGTTAAGGAGGTGCAGCGCTTCCTTGGCTTTGTCAACTATCATCGGAGGTTTATCCGGGGCTTTGGCAAGGTCGCAGCTACCATTACCTCCCTGTTGAAGGGTGGGCCATCCCAGCTCTGCTGGTCTGCTGAGGCTGACCTGGCCTTCAGCAAACTGCGGGGTTTGTTCACCTCAGCCCCAGTACCGTTCGTAGTGGAGGTGGATGCGTCTGAGGTTGGGATAGGAGCTGTCCTGTCTCAACCCTCGGGTACACCACCCAAGCTCCACCCCTGTGCGTTCTTCTTGAAGAAGCTCAGCCCGGCGGAGTAGAACTACAGCGTTGGTTATCGGGATCTGTTGGCTGTTGTCCGAGCCTTGTCCGTGTGGAGGCATTGGCTCGAGGGGACAAAACACCCTTTCCTCGTCTGGACGGACCACAGTAACCTGGAGTACATCTGTGCAGCGAGGAGGCTGAATCCTCGCCAGGCCAGGTGGGCCCTATTCTTCACCCGGTTTGATTTCACTCTATCATACATTCCGTGTATGAAGAACGTGAAGGCAGACGCACTGTCCCGGCTGTATGACACAGAGGAGAGGCCCAGCGACAACACCCCCATACTCCCGGCCTCCTGCATTGTGGCGCCGGTAGTATGGGCGATGGACGCGGATATAGAGCAGGCAAGTACTGCAGCCCATCTGGACACTGAGGTGGAGAGGGATCCGCACGGATCCCTCTCCATCTCAGTGTCCAGATGGGCTGCAGTACGTGCCTGCTCTTATCCGTGATCGTCTGATCTACTGGGCACACACGTCACCCTCCTCTGGTCACCCAGGTATCGGCCGTACAGTGCGCTGCCTGACCGGAAAATACTGGTGGCCTACCTTGGCTAAGGACGTGAGGGTGTATGTCTCCTCCTGCTCAGTGTGCGCCCAGAGTAAGACACCTAGGCACCTCCCAGCGGGTAAGCTACAACCTTTACCAGTACCACAACGACCATGGTCTCACCTAAGTGTTGATTTTCGAACTGATTTTCCCCTCTCCCAAGGTAACACCACCATCCTGGTCGTTGTGGACCGCTTTTCTAAAGCCTGCCGCCTCCTTCTTCTGCCCGGTCTCCCCACGGCTCTGCAAACTGCGGAGGCCCTGTTTACACACGTCTTCCGGCACTACGGGGGTACCAGAGGATATAGTGTCTGACCGAGGTCCCCAGTTCACGTCCAAGATCTGGAAGGCGTTCATGGAATGTCTGGGGGTATCGGTCAGCCTGACCTCTGGGTTCCACCCCGAGAGTAATGGGCAGGTGGAACGGGTAAATCAGGACGTGGGTAGGTTCCTGCGGTCCTACTGCCAGGACCGGCCGGGGGAGTGGTCGGTGTTCTTGCCATGGGCAGAATATGCCCAGAACTCTCTCCGCCACTCCTCCACTAACCTAACGCCTTTCCAGTGTGTTCTAGGTTACTAACCGGTTCTGGCACCGTGTACCAGAGCCAGACCGAGGCTCCTGCGGTGGATGACTGGTTTCGGCGCGCGGAGGAGACGTGGGATGCTGCCCATGTTCACCTCCAACGCCGTGCTTGTCAGAAGGCCAATGCTGACCGCCACCGCAGTGAGGCCCCCGTCTTTGTACCGGTAGCTAGGTGGAGCTACCCTTACCTTGTTGTTGCCAGGGTAGATTTTCCCCTGTGCCTATGTATTACTGGATATCCGTTACAGTGTATTTGCCAGGGATGATAGTTTCCCCTGTGCCTGTTTCGTTGATCGCTATTTGAGCGCATTTGTGTGTCAACGAAGGAATAAACTCTGTATTCGGTGATTACCCTCCTGCGCCTGACTCCTTTCATCACACTCATCACAGTATGCTTACATTATTAGTTATCTTGTTGTTATTAGTTGTTGTTAGTTGTTATTAGTCCCATCTTACAACTCCATTCAACACCTCCCATCTATCTATTAACACCATCGATATTTGATTTCTATTTGCCATATAAAGTTCTGAACCTTTTCTATTCTCATTGTTTCTAAAGATTCTAAATTGAAAATAAACATTTTTGCTAAAAGTATTATTATATTATTGATCGATTGACTGTGACTTTTCAGATCACCCAGTAATGCTATCTGCAGGGTTAGCTCCAGATAAATATTGCAATCCTTTAGCCTTTCCTAGACCTGTGTCCAAAAACAAGCTACAAATGGACAGTACCAAAACAAATGATCTAATGATTCTGTTTCTTCGCAGCAAAATGTGCAGAGCTGGGAAGATTGTATCCCCCATATAATTAACATTCTATTGGTAGCAAGAATTTTATATAATAATTTAAATTGAAAGATTCTAAGTTTTGAATCCAGCGTCGTTTTGCGTATCAGTTCATAAGCACTATGCCATGGGATCGGTACGTCAAAAATCTCTTCCCAACTATTTTGCAATCTATATGGGACGGCTATCAATCCTTTGGTCCTTAAATGAAACTGGTATACTTTTTTGTTTATCACAGATTTCTTTAACCAATTATGTTCTTTAATGCAAGGCCGACAGACACGTTCCTTACTTTTTCCCCCTTCCATTTTCCTCTTCCATTTTTGAGGTAATGCTGCAATTATTTGGTTGAAGTTTTGGGTAGAGCAGACATTTCCATATGTTTTTGTTAGCTGCATGTGCAACATAACTCCACCAGTCCTACCAATGATATTTACGAAGATTATACCTTAAAAAAATTTTTTTATGTCAAACCACAATATTTGTTGCATTATTTGTTCTGTTGTTTCTGGAGGATTAAATTGAAATTGCAACCAACTTTCTATGGCTTGTTTTAGAAATAGTGATATTTGGGAGCTTGTTTCCTTTTCAAATAACTGAAAGTGAGAGGTAGTAATCTGAATAAAGGGAAAAAAGCCATTCTTGAACATTGGGTGAGACAATCTTACTAATTTCCTAGAGAACCAGTTCGGATTTAAGTATAACTGTCACGGTTCCCTAAGACAGAACCCAGAAGCAGACCAGGACAAGGAGAGTTGAACGAAGGTGAGTGTTTATTACAGATTCAAAAGGTGCAGATTAATCCAGGAGACGGAGCGGGTGGCGGAGATGAGTAGGTGGAGGTGAAGTGGCAGATTAAACGATGGCACGGCAGGGGTTGGGTGAAGGTTCCGGGAGAATGATGTTCATGGCTAACGATCCGGCAGGGAATGGATGTTAGACCAGAGCCTAAGAAGGGTGATGATCAGGACCAGGTGTGCAGATTGCTGATGGGATGCAGGTGCGGAAATCAAGAGAGCTCCCCGGAGCGTTCCAGCACCCTCGGGAAACTGGAGATCACGAGCAGAACAACTAGACCACAGACAGGACCCGACTCAGACTGCCGGGATCGTTACAGTACCCCCTCCGACGTAACGCCACCGGGCGGACTCCCGGAGCGCCAGGATGGAGGCGGTAGAAGTCACTGATGAGGTCAGCATCTAGGATCTGTCGCCGCGGAATCCAACTCCTCTCTTCAGGACCATACCCTCCCAGTCCACGAGATACTGGAAACCCCGGCCCCGCCGTCTGGAATCCATGATGCGTCGCACCGTGTAGGCAGGACCACCTCCGATCATCCGAGGAGGAGGAGGAGGAGGAGGAGGCGGAGGAGGCAACAGAGGACTGAGGAAAACAGGCTTGAGGCAGGAGACATGAAAGGTGGGATGGACTCTGAGCGTCCTCGGGAGTTTGAGTCGAACTGCCACCGGATTGATCACCTTCTCCACCACAAACGGACCAATGAACTTCGGTAACAACTTCCTAGACTCAGTCCGTAAAGGAAGATCCCGTGTGGCCAACCAGACCCTATCTCCGATGGTGTAGGTGGGAGCGGGGATCCGGCGACGATTCGCCTGGAGCTGATACCGGTCCGAAACTCTAAGGAGTGCCTTTCTGGCCCGATGCCAGGTCCGGTGGCAACGACGAATATGGGCCTGAACAGAAGGCACTGAGAGCTCCTTCTCCTGAGAAGGGAACAAGGGAGGTTGGTAGCCATACAGGCACTGGAAGGGAGACATCCCAGTGGCAGATGTAGGGGGAGAGTATTGTGGGCATACTCAACCCAAGGCAACTGAGAGACCCAGGAGGTGGGGTTGGAAGAGGCCAGGCAGCGTAGCGTGGATTCCATCTTCTGGTTGGCTCTCTCCGCCTGACCATTAGATTGGGGGTGAAACCCAGATGTGAGACTGACTGTAGCTCCAATGGCCAAACAGAAGGACTTCCAGACAGCAGAGGTAAACTGAGGGCCACGGTCGGAAACGATATCACTGGGCAAACCGTGGACCCTGAAAACCTCCCCTAACCAGGATCTCGGACGTCTCCGAGGCAGAGGGAAGCTTGGCAATTGGCACAAAGTGGGCGAACTTGCTGAATCTGTCCACGATAGTCAGAACGACCGTGTTCCCCTCAGAAGCGGGCAACCCAGTGACAAAGTCCAGGGCCAGATGCGACCATGGTCGCCGGGGAATAGGAAGGGGGTGAAGTAGTCCAGAGCTGGGCCGATTGGTACTCTTATTCTGCGCACACACTGGACAGGCAGCAACATAACCCCGAGTATCCTCGGCCATGGCAGGCCACCAAAAACGTCTGCGAAGAAACGCCATCGTCCGAGCCACGCCAGGGTGACAAGCCATCTTGCTGGCGTGGGACCATTTGAGGACCGCAGGCCCGAACCGACTCAGGCACAAACAACCGACCGGGTGGACCGTTACCGGGACCGGGCTGCGTCCGAAGGGGCCGCCATCACCTCCTCCTCAATCTTCCACCTAACAGCTCCCACGACGCAGTTCCGGGGAGAATTGTCTCGGTCTTGGACCCACTCTCCTCCGTCTTGGAGAACATCCGAGACAAGGCGTCCGCCTTGCCGTTCTTAGATCCAGGTCGGAACGTCAGGGAAAAATTGAATCGTCCGAAAAACAACGACCACCTGGCCTGACGGGAGTTGAGACGTCTAGCCGATTGCACGTAAGCAAGATTCTTGTGGTCAGTCCAGACAATAAACGGTTGCTCCGCCCCTCCAACCAGTGGCGCCACTCCTCCAAGGCAAGTTTCACCGCGAGAAGCTCCCGGTTACCCACATCGTAATTCCTCTCCGCAGGCGAAAGGCGACGAGAGTAGTAGGCGCAGGGGATGGAGTTTACTGTCCGTGGAGCATCGCTGCGACAGGATGGCGCCAACTCCCACATCAGACGCGTCCACTTCAACGACGAACTGACGGGCCGTGTCCGGTTGAGAGAGAATCGGTGCGTTGGTGAATCGCCTCTTCAAATCCAGAAACGCTCGATCCGCCTCCGGATTCCACTTGAAGCTCCTGATACTGGAAGTCAAGGCAGTTAACGGAGCGGCCACACGGCTGTAATCCCGGATGAATCTGCGGTAGAAATTCGCAAACCCCAAAAATCTCTGGAGCTGCAATCTCGCACCGGGCTGGGCCCATTCCAGAACCGCTCTAACCTTCTCCTGGTCCATCCTAATCTCTCCCCTGGAGATGATGTACCCGAGAAAGGATGTTGTGTGGGCGTGAAACTCGCACTTCTCGGCCTTCACGAACAGGCGATTCTCCAACAATCGCTGCAGAACCTGCCGGACATGCTGGACGTGGTCGGAAGGTTCCTTCGAGAAGATCAGAATGTCATCCAGATAAACAAACACAAAGAGACCGATCATATCTCTCAGGACGTCGTTCACCATACTCTGGAATACCGCTGGAGCATTGGTCAGTCCAAACGGCATCACCTGATACTCGAGTGACCCATCGGTGTATTGAAACCCGTCAACCACTCGTCTCCCTCTCTGATCCGGACCATGTGATACGCATTGCGTAGGTCTAGCTTGGTGAACACCGTAGCACCCTGTAAGGAGTCGAAGGCAGAACTCATCAAGGGCAGGGGATACTTGTTCTTGACCGTGATGTCATTCAACCCCCGATAATCAATACACGGTCGAAGAGAGCCATCCTTCCTACCCACAAAGAAGAATCCTGCCCCAGGGGGTGATGACGAGGGACGAACGAGACCAGCCGCTAGGGACTCCTTGATGTAGGTCTCCAAAGCCTCACGTTCAGGTCGGGAGATACTGTATAACCTTCCCTTGGGGTAGACAGCTCCAGGGAACAGGTTGATGGCACAATCATATGGTCGGTGGGGAGGGAGTGACAGAGCCTTCTGCTTACTGAACACTTCCCCAAATCGTGATATGTCTCGGGAACCAGGGACAAATCTGGGGGGTTTAGCCTCAACCACCTGACTGGGAACCGAATGGGGACAGGCAGTCTTGAGACAGTTAGCATGACAATCAAGGCTCCAACTCGTTACCTTGCCCGTCACCCAATCGAACGTGGGATTGTGTTCCTTCAGCCAGGGGTATCCAAGGACCAGAGGAACATGGGAAGACGGCAGAATGAAGAATGAAATCATCTCCGAATGATTCCCCCGACAACAGCATCTTAACCGGTTCAGTCCTCATCGTGATACGTGCCAGACTACTTCCGTTCAGAGTGGTCGCTTCAATGGCTTCCGGCAATTGCTCCTTGGAAAGCCCCAGCTGTTCCACCAACTCGGCATCAAGAAAGCTTCCATCGGCACCTGAATCGACAAAAGCGTTAATCGCTAAGCTCTGATTCCTGTTCACAAGGGTAGCCGGGAAACGGGGTCTGACAGAGGTACTGAGAGGTTGAAACTGGCTCGCTAAAAGTCCTCCCAACTTTAGCGAGCCGGGCAGTTTGACGACCGCCGGGAACAAGTGGAGATGTAATGTCCCGAGCTACCACAGTAGAGGCAACAGTTGGTCTTACGTCTATGTTGACGCTCCTCCTTGGTTAACCCGTGCCGCCCCACTTGCATGGGTTCAGAATCGGGAGAGAGAACCTCTCCACTAATCCTTTGTGGTGGAGAATGATCGACGTGTTCTGGTCCACCACCCGACCCGACTGGGAACTGAGAAGCTGATCGATTGGACGGACCCCATTGCTTCTCCCTCCTTCGCCTCTCGGACTCGATTATCCACCCGAATAGACAAGGCTACCAAGCTGTCCAGGTCACTAGGCTCCGGATAGGAGATCAACTCATCCTTGAGCTGCTCCGACAGACCCTGGTAAAAGGCCGCTTGCAGAGACTCCTCATTCCACCCACTCTCCACAGCCAACGTCTTGAACTCGATCACGAAGTCGGCCACGCTGCGAGTTCCTTGGCGAAGCGAAAACAGGCGCCTAGCTGCGTCCCTCCCTCGGACGGAATGGTCGAAGAGCTTCCTCATCTCGGCCGTGAACCCCTGGTATGAAGCCATGCAGGGATCCTGTCGTTCCCAAACGGCTGAAGCCCACTCCAGCGCTCGACCACGCAGCAACTCAATCACAAAGGCTATCCTAGCCTTGTCTGTGGCATAAGAGTAGGGCTGTAGATCGAACACTAATCCACACTGCATAAGGAAGGAACGGCATCTTCCCAGCTCCCCCTCATATTTATCCGGCGTCGGAACCTTGGGCTCACGGAAGGACACAGCTCCAGAAGCGGCAGGCGAGATGGGTGAAACCGGTAGTGGATCCTCCACCGAAACTTCGCGTTGGTTCTGGACCTCCGTCAGACCGGTAGAAAGGTTCCGAACTGACAACGCGATCTCCTGTAGTGCCGTGCTATGTTGTCCCAACATCTTCTCCTGATGGGAAATGGCATGGCGAACAGAGTCCAGATCCGCTGGGTTCATTAATGTCCGGATCGTTCTGTCACGGTTCCCTAAGACAGAACCCAGAAGCAGACCAGGACAAGGAGAGTTGAACGAAGGTGAGTGTTTATTACAGATTCAAAAGGTGCAGATTAATCCAGGAGACGGAGCGGGTGGCGGAGATGAGTAGGTGGAGGTGAAGTGGCAGATTAAACGATGGCACGGCAGGGGTTGGGTGAAGGTTCCGGGAGAATGATGTTCATGGCTAACGATCCGGCAGGGAATGGATGTTAGACCAGAGCCTAAGAAGGGTGATGATCAGGACCAGGTGTGCAGATTGCTGATGGGATGCAGGTGCGGAAATCAAGAGAGCTCCCCGGAGCGTTCCAGCACCCTCGGGAAACTGGAGATCACGAGCAGAACAACTAGACCACAGACAG
>NC_059227.1:3879814-3942314 GCF_020615455.1 Coregonus clupeaformis
AGAGAGAGAGAGAGAGAGAGAGAGAGAGAGAGAGAGAGAGAGAGAGAGAGAGAGAGAGAGAGGAGAGGGAGAGAGAGAGAGAGCGAGAGCGAGAGAGAGAGAGAGAGAGAGAGAGAGAGAGAGAGAGAGAGAGAGAGAGAGAAATGGAGAGAGAGGGAGAGAGAGAGAGAGAGAGAGAGAAATGGAGAGAGAGAGAGAGAGAGAGAGAGAGAGAGAGAGAGAGAGAGAGAGGGGGGGGAATAGAGTGAGGGAAGGAAGGAAGGATGGAAGACTGTCACGTCATGTCACGTCTATGCTAATATGGCTAAAATGTGCTATCTAGGTAGCTAACTAACCAACCAACCAACAACCGTAACAATGTATTTTGAGAGACAAGTACTAATTGTGCAACTTTATTTATGTCTTTAATAAACATTTGGAGACTAAATCTAGTTTCCATGTGATCAACAGTCTAAGCCAACCCCGTCTGTTCTGCTCCGTAGTTGTGCATGCATCGGTTTTGTTGCTAGACAACCAACCCGTCTATTGTATCCTAGTAAATAGATAGGCTGTATGCGATCCCATAGGCAGCACGGTTTATAATACACATTTAACAGGTGAACAGACAGTTGATCTTTTACATCAAGTACGTTATATTTTTACATTAAGTATGTTATTATTTTTGTTGTTGTTGAGTAGCAATGTTTCAGAATACGTGGGCAGTCCAGCATAAAGGTTGGGGGGCAAAGTTGATGCAAAACATTGTTGAATTCCAACGTTCTGCTGACAGATCCCAAAATATTTGACGTTGTTTTTTCTTTCCCGAAACTGTCACAGTCCTTTGCCAAATACAGCATAAGTTACTGTAACAGATTAAAATATTTTGCAAACACCTCCAAAAACATTTGATTGTCATTGCGCTTTCTTTTAGAAACTGCCGTGGCCTATTTCCAATAGTCCCATATTATACAGCATTATTGTCACCATAAAAGGTGAATGGAAATGAAAGGTGTTATGATGCTCGTTCAGTTTTACACCGTATTACCACGGGCCTGATTTATAACGGGAAAACGTGTATGTGTGGCGTGCGCCAAGTTTATAAATCTCCGTATTTTTTATACAGACTTATTATTTTCAGAAATGGCACACGCAGATATTTAGATTGAAATGTACAGAACGGTTATAAATGAGACAACGCTCACTAAAGCCTGTCAGATAAATACATTCTTCTGTATAATTAAAGAGGAATTGGTAACATGAGGTAACAGTGGGTCATGGCCAAGCTATGGGGCTAGATGTTATATTTCCCTGTCATAAAAAGTGAAGAAGGTTTTGGGTAGCTGATTTTATAGTACAGTATATTCCAGTCTTTCAAAATACACATGTAGTCAAAAACTTGGTCATAAAAAAGCTGAGGTCTTGAAACCTTGTCCTGTCAATCTCATGTACTGTAGCTAGAGAGGGAGCTGACTACAGACAGACAGAGAGGGAGCTGACTACAGACAGAGAGGGAGCTGACTGCAGACAGAGAGGGAGCTGACTGCAGACAGAGAGGGAGCTGACTACAGACAGAGAGGGAGCTGACTGCAGACAAACACAGATTGAGCTGACTGTGAGACAGAGAGGGAGCTGACTGCAGACAAAAAGGGAGCTGACTACAGACAGAGAGGGAGCTGACTACAGACAGAGAGGGAGCTGACTGCAGACAGAGAGAGAGGGAGCTGACTGCAGACAGAGAGGGAGCTGACTACAGACAGAGAGGGAGCTGACTGCAGACAGAGAGGGAGCTGACTGCAGACAGAGAGGGAGCTGACTGCAGACAGAGAGAGAGGGAGCTGACTGCAGACAGAGAGAGAGCTGACTACAGACAGAGAGGGAGCTGACTACAGACAGAGAGAGAGCTGACTACAGACAGAGAGGGAGCTGACTGCAGACAGAGAGAGAGCTGACTACAGACAGAGAGGGAGCTGACTGCAGACAGAGAGGGAGCTGACTGCAGACAGAGAGGGAGCTGACTGCAGACAGAGAGAGAGGGAGCTGACTGCAGACAGAGAGGGAGCTGACTGCAGACAGAGAGGGAGCTGACTACAGACAGAGAGGGAGCTGACTGCAGACAGAGAGGGAGCTGACTGCAGACAGAGAGGGAGCTGACTGCAGACAGAGAGGGAGCTGACTGCAGACAGAGAGGGAGCTGACTGCAGACAGAGAGGGAGCTGACTACAGACAGAGAGAGAGGGAGCTGACTGCAGACAGAGAGGGAGCTGACTGCAGACAGAGAGGGAGCTGACTGCAGACAGAGAGAGAGGGAGCTGACTGCAGACAGAGAGGGAGCTGACTACAGACAGAGAGGGAGCTGACTGCAGACAGAGAGGGAGCTGACTGCAGACAGAGAGGGAGCTGACTGCAGACAGAGAGGGAGCTGACTACAGACAGAGAGGGAGCTGACTGCAGACAGAGAGAGAGCTGACTACAGACAGAGAGGGAGCTGACTGTGAGACAGAGAGGGAGCTGACTGCAGACAGAGAGGGAGCTGACTACAGACAGAGAGGGAGCTGACTGCAGACAGAGAGGGAGCTGACTGCAGACAGAGAGGGAGCTGACTACAGACAGAGAGGGAGCTGACTGCAGACAGAGAGAGAGCTGACTACAGACAGAGAGGGAGCTGACTGCAGACAGAGAGGGAGCTGACTGCAGACAGAGAGGGAGCTGACTGCAGACAGAGAGGGAGCTGACTACAGACAGAGAGGGAGCTGACTGCAGACAGAGAGGGAGCTGACTGCAGACAGAGAGGGAGCTGACTACAGACAGAGAGGGAGCTGACTGCAGACAGAGAGAGAGCTGACTACAGACAGAGAGGGAGCTGACTACAGACAGAGAGGGAGCTGACTACAGACAGAGAGGGAGCTGACTGCAGACAGAGAGGGAGCTGACTGCAGACAGAGAGGGAGCTGACTGCAGACAGAGAGAGAGCTGACTGCAGAGAGAGAGGGAGCTGACTGCAGACAGAGAGGGAGCTGACTGCAGACAGAGAGGGAGCTGACTGCAGACAGCGAGAGAGCTGACTGCAGAGAGAGAGGGAGCTGACTGCAGAGAGAGAGGGAGCTGACTGCAGACAGAGAGGGAGCTGACTACAGACAGAGAGGGAGCTGACTACAGACAGAGAGGGAGCTGACTACAGACAGAGAGGGAGCTGACTGCATAACAAACACACAGATGGAGCCCTTTCAACATTTTACCAATTATTTATTTCCACCCCCATTTATTATTTTTGTTTCATGTATGCAGAGAAGGTTTCAGGAGACAACACTTAAAAAAAGAGAACAAATTATAGAAAGAAAGAAGCCTTGCTACACAGCCAGAGGAAGCCTTGCTACACAGCCAGATGAAGCCTTTGCTATACAGCCAGAGGAAGCCTTGCTATACAGCCAGAGGAAGCCTTGCTACACAGCCAGGGGAAGCCTTGCTATACAGCCAGAGGAAGCCTTGCTACACAGCCAGAGGAAGCCTTGCTACACAGCCAGAGGAAGCCTTGCTATACAGCCAGAGGAAGCCTTGCTACACAGCCAGAGGAAGCCTTGCTATACAGCCAGAGGAAGCCTTGCTACACAGCCAGAGGAAGCCTTCCTATACAGCCAGAGGAAGCCTTGCTACACAGCCAGAGGAAGCCTTGCTATACAGCCAGAGGAAGCCTTGCTACACAGCCAGAGGAAGCCTTGCTATACAGCCAGAGGAAGCCTTGCTATACAGCCAGAGGAAGCCTTGCTACACAGCCGGAGGAAGCCTTGCTACACAGCCAGAGGAAGCCTTGCTATACAGCCAGAGGAAGCCTTGCTACACAGCCAGAGGAAGCCTTGCTATACAGCCAGAGGAAGCCTTGCTACACAGCCAGAGGAAGCCTTCCTATAAAGCCAGAGGAAGCCTTGCTACACAGCCAGAGGAAGCCTTGCTATACAGCCAGAGGAAGCCTTGCTACACAGCCAGAGGAAGCCTTGCTATACAGCCAGAGGAAGCCTTGCTATACAGCCAGAGGAAGCCTTGCTATACAGCCAGAGGAAGCCTTGCTACACAGCCAGAGGAAGCCTTGCTACACAGCCAGAGGAAGCCTAGCTATACAGCCAGAGGAAGCCTTGCTACACAGCCAGAGGAAGCCTTGCTATACAGCCAGAGGAAGCAAAGCAAAAGCTGGCATACCGAATCAAACAAACGGAAAGATATATTCAAGACACAACCATTCGTTTCCATGCCAACGAAGTGAATATTGAATCAATGACACCATTACGGTGGTCTTATGGAAATTAGCTTCGGGAGCCGTTTCTAAAAGAGGAGAAAAATACAGCCCTCTGTTGTTCGTACTGTGCCACCCTTTCAGGGTCTTATGGGGAACGAGTCAAACACTTCAGCCCCTGTCATTTAATCTCTTTAATTAAGCTGTCTATTAAACAGCCTGTAATTGATTAATCAATCCGTAGCTTGGCTTCAGATGAATAATAATGTCAAAGCGTTAGGCTGGTCTCCCCGTGGACAGATTTACAGGGCTGAGTGTCAGGCTCAGAGGGATGGAGTGAATGGACGGAGTGTGTGTGTGTGTGAGTGAGTGTGTGCGTAGTGTACGCGTGTGTGTGTGAGTGTGTGTCTGTGTATGAAAGTGTGACTTCTGTGTATGTGTGTATGACATTCCCTGTGTGTGTGTGTACATTATGTATTACAGTGTGTGTGTGTGTGTGTGTGTACATTATGTATTAGAGTGTGTGTGTGTATTACACAGTCCCTCCCTCCACCTGTTTCTCCCTCCCTCCCTTCCTCTCTCTCTCCCTCCCTCCACCTGATTCTCCCTCCCTCCCTTCCTCTCTCTCTCCCTCCCTCCACCTGTTTCTCCCTCCCTCCCTCCCTCCCTCCCTCCCTCCCTCCCTCACCCTCTCTCCCTCCCTCCACCTGTTTCTCCCTCCTTCCCTCCTTCCCTCCTTTCCTCCCTCCCTCCCTCCCTCTCTCTCCCTCCCTCCACCTGTTTCTCCCTCCCTCCCTCCTCTCCTCCCTCTCTCTCCCTCCCCTCCCTCTCTCTCTCTCTCTCTCTCTCTCTCTCTCTCTCTCTCTCTCTCTCTCTCTCTCTCTCTCTCTCTCTCTCACTCTCTCCCTCCCTCCCCCCACCTGTTTCTCCCTCCCTCCCTCCCTCCCTCCCTCCTTAATTCCCTCTCTCTCTCTCTCTCTCTCTCGCTCTCTCTCTCTCTCTCTCCCTCCCAACCCCCCTGTTTCCCCACCTGTCTCTCTCTCTCTCTCTCTCTCTCTCTCTCTCTCTCTCTCTCTCTCTCTCTCTCTCTCCCTCCCTCCCTCCCTCCCCCCACCTGTTTCTCCCTCCATCCCTCCCTCCCTCCTTAACTCCCTCTCTCTCTCTCTCTCTCTCTCTCTCTCTCTCTCTCTCTCTCTCTCTCTCTCTCTCTCTCTCTCTCTCTCTCTCTCTCTCTCTCTCTCTCTCTCTTTCTCCCTCCCTACCCCCACCTGTTTCTCCCTCCCTCCCTCCTCTTAACTCCCTCTCTCTCTCTCTCTCTCTCTCTCTCTCTCTCTCTCCCTCCCTCCCCCCACCTGTTTCTCCCTCCCTCCCTCCTTAACTCCCTTATCTTCCTCCCTCCTTCATTACAAACACGTGTTCTTACAAAAACACCCTCAACAACATAATCTGTCCTCATTTTATGAAGTCACGAAAATCCATTAACTGTAATTTGTTTATTTAGACTTTATTATGATTCAGAGTTTATTAGCGAGATAAACTCTTTAGGTATCTTATTTGCATTATCAAGACATAAATGGCTGCTATTAAATTAAATTAAAAATTAAATAAAATTTGGCAGCACAGATGGTTAATTCGGAGGCTGTGTTTTATAAAGCCGAAGGCAGCATTTATCACTATCTATCCAAACAAAGCACAAGCGCCTGTTACGGCGGATTATTTAAGGTAATTTATTTCCCTCTCTAAAGCTCAGAGCTGCTTCTCTCTCCCTGGATACTCATGCTATTCACTGTATTATCACTCTCAATATTTGTGGAGAGTGACGACTCATAACGACTCATAACGACCCATAATGACCCATAACGACTCATAACGACTCATAACGACTCATAACGACTCATAACGACTCATAACGAATAACGACTCATAACGACTCATAACGACTCATAACGACTCATGACGTAGAATAACGACTTTAAAGTTAGTGAAGTTAAAAAATAAGGAGTAAGTTGTTAGACAAGATGTAGCTGGCTGGGCTTCAGGCTGAGGGTGGAAACATTTACATTTTAGTCATTTAGCAGACGCTCTTATCCAGAGCGACTTACAGTTAGTGAGTGCATACATTTTTCATACTTGGCATGGATGTGATTTTCTCTCTTATTGAGGAGCTACTACTACTACATAATTACAGTAATATACTATAGCTCTAACCCTTACACTGAAGTCCCTAAGTTACAAAAGTTTCTGTTACTCTGTGTTACTAAAGTCAAGTGTGTGTCTTACCACTGTTTCTCTGTGCGTTGGAGATTTCCCACTTCTACTAACAGACACACACTCTGGCCCTTCCTGGGAGGCCCAGCACTCTGTCACAGCTCACCTCATCGGACCTTCTAATCCTGAACTAACACTATCAATTATCCAGCCTTCTAGCTCCAGGAGATTCATCCTCCAGTCCTCTGACAGTCTTGAAGTTCTATAACATTCATCCTCCAGTCCTCTGACAGTCTTGGAGTTCTATAACATTCATCCTCCAGTCCTCTGACAGTCTTGAAGTTCTATAACATTCATCCTCCAGTCCTCTGACAGTCTTGAAGTTCTATAACATTCATCCTCCAGTCCTCTGACAGTCTTGAAGTTCTATAACATTCATCCTCCAGTCCTCTGACAGTCTTGAAGTTCTATAAAATTCATCCTCCAGTCCTCTGACAGTCTTGAAGTTCTATAACATTCATCCTCCAGTTCTATGGCTCTATGACATTCATCCTCCATCTCCAGGGTTATTGTATAGTGTCCTCTATATCTCCAGGGTTATTGTATAGTGTCCTCTATATCTCCAGGGTTATTGTATAGTGTCCCCTATATCTCCAGGGTTATTGTATAGTGTCCTCTATATCTCCAGGGTTATTGTATAGTGTCCTCTATATCTCCAGGGTTATTGTATAGTGTCCTCTATATCTCCAGGGTTATTGTATAGTGTCCTCTATATCTCCAGGGTTATTGTATAGTGTCCTCTATATCTCCAGGGTTATTGTATAGTGTCCTCTATATCTCCAGGGTTATTGTATAGTGTCCTCTATATCTCCAGGGTTATTGTATAGTGTCCTCTATATCTCCAGGGTTATTGTATAGTGTCCTCTATATCTCCAGTGTTATTGTATAGTGTCCTCTATATCTCCAGGGTTATTGTATAGTGTCCTCTATATCTCCAGGGTTATTGTATAGTGTCCTCTATATCTCCAGGGTTATTGTATAGTGTCCTCTATATCTCCAGGGTTATTGTATAGTGGCCTCTATATCTCCAGTGAATTGACACATGAAATGGAATGGAATTCAATACATGTTATTTATAGATGATCACCTCTTGGAGACCTATCTGTGTTTATAGAGATACGATCATTCCTTTATCATAGGATCTCTGCTCTATGTGAGGTTGGCATGATCTGCATCCCTGGCTAGGTATTGATGTTGCAGTCTCTCTCTCTCTGTCTCTGACACACACACGCACGCACACACACACACACACACACACACACACACACACACACACACACACACACACACACACACACACACACACACACACACACACACACACACACATACACATACACACACACACACACACACACACACACACACACACACACACACACACACACGCACACACACACACACACATACACACACACACACACACACACACACATACACACACACACACACACACACACAATTGAGAGCATCCTGTCTGGCTGTATCACCGCCTGGTTCGGCAACTGCAGAGGGTGGTGCGGTTTGCCCAACGCATCACCGGGGGCAAACTACCAGCCCTCCAGGACACCTACCGCACCCGATGTCACAGGAAGGCCAAAAAGATCAAGGACAACAACCACCCGAGCCACTGCCTGATCACCCCGCTATCATCCAGAAGGCGAGGTCAGTACAGGTGCATCAAAGCTGGGACCGAGAGACTGAAAAACAGCTTCTATCTCAAGGCCATCAGACTGTTAAATAGCCATCACTGGCACATTAGAGGCTGCTGCTGCCTATTGAAATCACTGGCCACTTTTCACTTTAATAATGTTTACATATCTTGCATTACTCATCTCATATGTATATACTGTATTCTATACTATTCTACGGTATCTTAGTCCATGCCGCTCTAACATCGCTTGTCCATAAATGTATATATTCTTAATTAATTCCTTACTTAGATTTGTGTGTATTGGGTATATGTTGTGAAGTTGTTAGATATTACTTGTTAGATATTGCTGCACTGTCGGAGCTAGAAGCACAAGCATTTCGCTACACCCGCAATAACATCTGCTAAACACGTGTATGTGACCAATCAAATTTGATTTGATTTGATTTCACACTCCTATCCTGCCTTCCTATAGGCTCTGAGATTAAACAGGCAGTGATGTCACGCTCCTATCCTGCCTTCCTATAGGCTCTGAGATTAAACAGGCAGTGATGTCACGCTCCTATCCTGCCTTCCTATAGGCTCTGAGATTAAACAGGCAGTGATGTCACGCTCCTATCCTGCCTTCCTATAATAATATAATATAATAATAATATAATATGCCATTTAGCAGACGCTTTTATCCAAAGCGACTTACAGTCATGCGTGCATACATTTTTTTGTGTATGGGTGGTCCCGGGGATCGAACCCACTACCTTAGCGTTACAAGCGCCGTGCTCTACCAGCTGAGCTACAGAGGACCACATATATATAGGCTCTGAGATTAAACAGGCAGTGATGTCACGCTCCTATCCTGCCTTCCTATAGGCTCTGAGATTAAACAGGCAGTGATGTCACGCTCCTATCCTGCCTTCCTATAGGCTCTGAGATTAAACAGGCAGTGATGTCACGCTCCTATCCTGCCTTCCTATAGGCTCTGAGATTAAACAGGCAGTGATGTCACGCTCCTAAAGCACAGCAATACTGTAGCCTACCCATACTGTCAAATATTTTACATAAGCTACCGGTCTATTTACTGTGTTGGCAGGATGTTTTAATCGTTAGCAGTAATTTATGCTGTATCTGGAAAAGGACTGTTAGTTTCTGAAAGAGAAAAGTATGGCTAATTGTTGTGTCACCACAAAGTTTGAATTCAACAACGTTTTATACCAACTCTTCCCCCAACCTAAATATGATGGACTGCCCATGAATTCTAAAACATCGCAGCAAAACGTAGTCTGTGTAGAAAGTAATGCCTTTTTCCTACCATGCTCTTTTCAGCTGCTTCACTCGGGGAATCAGCCGTCTCTGAACACTAGACTACATGATCTCCTATAATTACTGAGGAAGAACTAAATTAGCTGCCTGTCTACCTGCCAGCCTGTCTGTCCGTCTTCCTGCCTACCTGCCAGCATGTCTGTCCGTCTGCCTGCCTACCTGCCAGCATGTCTGTCCGTCTGCCTGCCTGCCTACCTGCCGGTCTGTCTGTCTGTCTCCCTGCCAGCATGTCTGTCCGTCTGCCTGCCGGTCTGCCTGCCGGTCTGCCTGCCGGTCTGTCTGTCTGTCTGTCTGTCTGTCTGTCTGTCTGTCTGTCTGTCTGTCTGTCTGTCTGTCTGTCTGTCTGTCTGTCTGTCTGTCTGTCTGTCCGTCTACCTGCCAGCCTGTCTGTCTGTCCGTCTGCCTGTCTGTCTGCATGCCAGCATGTCTGTCCGTCTGCCTGCCTACCTGCCGGTCTGTCTGTCTGTCTGTCTGTCTGTCTGCCTGTCCGCTGTTTAGCCTTCGATAAGACTTCACACTTGAGATAAGTTTGCCATCAACAGCCTGTCTGTGTGTGTGTGTGTGTTAGGCCTGAGAAGTAGAAAGCAGTGATGTCATGGTAGTGACAGGTGTGTGTGTGTGTGTGGGAGTTAACCCCAGAAAGGTGCTATATCGCAGGTATGTTAATATGTGTGTGTGTGTGTGGGAGTTAACCCCAGAAAGGTGCTATATCGCAGGTATGTTAATATGTGTGTGTGTGTGTGGGAGTTAACCCCAGAAAGGTGCTATATCGCAGGTATGTTAATATGTGTGTGTGTGTGTGGGAGTTAACCCCAGAAAGGTGCTATATCGCGGGTATGTTAATATGTGTGTGTGTGTGTGTGGGAGTTAACCCCAGAAAGGTGCTATATCGCGGGTATGTTAATATGTGTGTGTGTGTGTGGGAGTTAACCCCAGAAAGGTGCTATATCGCGGGTATGTTAATATGTGTGTGTGTGTGTGGGAGTTAACCCCAAGAAAGGTGCTATATCGCGGGTATGTTAATATGTGTGTGTGTGTGTGGGAGTTAACCCCAGAAAGGTGCTATATCGCGGGTATGTTAATATGTGTGTGTGTGTGTGGGAGTTAACCCCAGAAAGGTGCTATATCGCAGGTATGTTAAATATGTGTGTGTGTGTGTGTGGGAGTTAACCCCAGAAAGTTGCTATATCGCGGGTATGTTAATATGTGTGTGTGTGTGTGGGAGTTAACCCCAGAAAGGTGCTATATCGCAGGTATGTTAATATGTGTGTGTGTGTGTGGGAGTTAACCCCAGAAAGGTGCTATATCGCGGGTATGTTAATATGTGTGTGTGTGTGTGGGAGTTAACCCCAGAAAGGTGCTATATCGCAGGTATGTTAATATGTGTGTGTGTGTGGGAGTTAACCCCAGAAAGGTGCTATATCGCGGGTATGTTAATATGTGTGTGTGTGTGTGGGAGTTAACCCCAGAAAGGTGCTATATCGCAGGTATGTTAATATGTGTGTGTGTGTGTGGGAGTTAACCCCAGAAAGGTGCTATATCGCGGGTATGTTAATATGTGTGTGTGTGTGTGGGAGTTAACCCCAAGAAAGGTGCTATATCGCAGGTATTTTAATATGTGTGTGTGTGTGTGGGAGTTAACCCCAAGAAAGGTGCTATATCGCAGGTATGTTAATATGTGTGTGTGTGTGTGGGAGTTAACCCCAGAAAGGTGCTATATCGCGGGTATGTTAATATGTGTGTGTGTGTGTGGGAGTTAACCCCAGAAAGGTGCTATATCGCAGGTATGTTAATATGTGTGTGTGTGTGTGGGAGTTAACCCCAGAAAGGTGCTATATCGCGGGTATGTTAATATGTGTGTGTGTGTGTGGGAGTTAACCCCAGAAAGGTGCTATATCGCAGGTATGTTAATATGTGTGTGTGTGTGTGGGAGTTAACCCCAGAAAGGTGCTATATCGCGGGTATGTTAATATGTGTGTGTGTGTGTGGGAGTTAACCCCAGAAAGGTGCTATATCGCAGGTATGTTAATATGTGTGTGTGTGTGTGGGAGTTAACCCCAGAAAGGTGCTATATCGCGGGTATGTTAATATGTGTGTGTGTGTGTGGGAGTTAACCCCAGAAAGGTGCTATATCGCGGGTATGTTAATATGTGTGTGTGTGTGTGTGAGTTAACCCCAGAAAGGTGCTATATCGCGGGTATGTTAATATGTGTGTGTGTGTGTGGGAGTTAACCCCAGAAAGGTGCTATATCGCGGGTATGTTAATATGTGTGTGTGTGTGTGGGAGTTAACCCCAAGAAAGGTGCTATATCGCGGGTATGTTAATATGTGTGTGTGTGTGTGGGAGTTAACCCCAGAAAGGTGCTATATCGCGGGTATGTTAATATGTGTGTGTGTGTGTGGGAGTTAACCCCAGAAAGGTGCTATATCGCGGGTATGTTAATATGTGTGTGTGCGTGTGTTAACCCTGTGTGTTTGTGTGTATGCGTGTGTGAGCGTGCATATGTGTGTGCGTGAGTGCATGTGTGTGTGTGTGTGTGTATACAGTGTGTGTGTGTGTGTGTATACAGTGTGTGTGTGTGTCTGTGTGTGTGTATATACAGTGTGTGTGTGTCCTATTTACCCCCTGTGAGAAGTAGAAGGCAGCGATGCCCAGGGGCCAGAAGCAGCACAACATGGAGAAGATGGCCAGGCCCAGGTGGTCTCTGGGAGGGATCACTATGAAGTTATCCTCACTCTCACTGTCGCTGGAGCAGTCCGTCTGAAAGAGACAAACACCGTTAATATTCATCCATTACAGTTCATATATAACATGATCAAGTTATCTTCACTCTCATTCACTGTACAGGACGAGAGAAAATACTCTGCTGCAATGAATTTCTAGGAGGTGGGAGATACAAAGTTCAAAGGGAAGGTTCTCCCATATTAGAGGGACAGTTAAATGGATTGTTAACCTCTAAAAGTCTAACTGTTTGGGGGATCATTTAGCCATTTGATTTGGAATTTTAGGACCCCTTTAGGTATCCCCCAAAATGTAACATTTAATAAAATATTGAATTTGGCCTTCACTACTGTAGCCTATAGAAACACATTGAATAACACAGTCAAAAAATTATTAATAAGGAATAATGTTTTGATGCGTCTGTCCTCTAGGATAAATATTTTGGTTTTTTTGGACACCCATTTTACAAAACTTCCTCCATACTTCCGAGTGGCAGACCAGTCTAAGGCACTGCATCGCAGTGCTAGCTGTGCCACTAGAGAACCTGGTTCGAATCCAGGCTTTGTCGTAGCCGGCCACGACCGGCACAATTGGCCCAGCGTCGTCCAGGGTAGGGGAGGGAATGGCCGGCAGGGATGTAGCTCAGTTGGTAGAGCATGGCGTTTGCAACGCCAGGGTTGTGGGTTTGATTCCCACAGGGGGCCAGTATGAAAAAAATTAATAATAATAATAATGTATGCACTCACTAACTGTAAGTTGCTCTGGATAAGATGTTTTTGTGAAAAGATTTTTGTCTCCTGGTCTGACAAAAAGCGCTGTAGCTCGGCAACCTTCCACCGCAGACGTGGGAGGCCGACATAGGCGGATGCGGTGGATTGAGACGCAGCCAATAAACTGATGTCTCTAGCTTAACCAATGTTACAAGGAAAAACATTTAAACATTTTTTTTTAGGGGGTAGATCAGCTTTAATATTGCAGATAGATTGTAACTTCCATCAATGTAATTGTCTGCATCACTTCCAATCCCCCATATGTTTTTTTTCTCTTGCAAATATATATCCTTTTTAAAAATATATATATATATAAATACACATATACAGTCGGGAAAAAAAGTATTTAGTCAGCCACCAATTGTGCAAGTTCTCCCACTTAAAAAGATGAGAGAGGCCTAAAATGTTCATCATAGGTACACGTCAACTATGACAGACAAAATGAGGAAAAAAAATCCGGAAAATCACATTGTAGGATTTTTAATGAATTTATTTGCAAATTATGGTGGAAAATAAGTATTTGGTCAATAACAAAAGTTTCTCAATACTTTGTTATATACCCTTTGTTGGCAATGACACAGGTCAAACGTTTTCTGTAAGTCTTCACAAGGTTTTCACACACTGTTGCTGGTATTTTGGCCCATTCCTCCATGCAGATCTCCTCTAGAGCAGTGATGTTTTGGGGCTGTCGCTGGGCAACACGGACTTTCAACTCCCTCCAAAGATTTTCTGTGGGGTTGAGATCTGGAGACTGGCTAGGCCACTCCAGGACCTTGAAATGCTTCTTAGGAAGCCACTCCTTCGTTGCCCGGGCAGTGTGTTTGGGATCATTGTCATGCTGAAAGACCCAGCCACGTTTCATCTTCAATGCCCTTGCTGATGGAAGGAGGTTTTCACTCAAAATCTCACGATACATGGCCCCATTCATTCTTTCCTTTACACGGATCAGTCGTCCAGGTCCCTTTGCAGAAAAACAGCCCCAAAGCATGATGTTTCCACCCCCATGCTTCACAGTAGGTATGGTGTTCTTTGGATGCAACTCAGCATTCTTTGTCCTCCAAACACGACGAGTTGAGTTTTTACCAAAAAGTTATGTTTTGGTTTCATCTGACCATATGACATTCTCCCAATCCTCTTCTGGATCATCCAAATGCACTCTAGCAAACTTCAGACGGGCCTGGACATGTACTGGCTTAAGCAGGGGGACACGTCTGGCACTGCAGGATTTGAGTCCCTGGTGGTGTAGTGTGTTACTGATGGTAGGCTTTGTTACTTTGGTCCCAGCTCTCTGCAGGTCATTCACTAGATCCCCCCGTGTGGTTCTGGGATTTTTGCTCACCGTTCTTGTGATCATTTTAACCCCACGGGGTGAGATCTTGCATGGAGCCCCAGATCGAGGGAGATTATCAGTGGTCTTGTATGTCTTCCATTTCCTAATAATTGCTCCCACAGTTGATTTCTTCAAACCAAGCTGCTTAGCTATTGCAGATTCAGTCTTCCCAGCCTGGTGCAGGTCTACAATTTTGTTTCTGGTGTCCTTTGACAGCTCTTTGGTCTTGGCCATAGTGGAGTTTGGAGTGTGACTGTTTGAGGTTGTGGACAGGTGTCTTTTATACTGATAACAAGTTCAAACAGGTGCCATTAATACAGGTAATGAGTGGAGGACAGAGGAGCCTCTTAAAGAAGAAGTTACAGGTCTGTGAGAGCCAGAAATCTTGCTTGTTTGTAGGTGACCAAATACTTATTTTCCACCATAATTTGCAAATAAATTCATTAAAAATCCTACAATGTGATTTTCTGGAAATATTTTCCTCAATTTGTCTGTCATAGCTGACGTGTACCTATGATGAAAATTACAGGCCTCTCTCGTCTTTTTAAGTGGGAGAACTTGCACAATTGGTGGCTGACTAAATACTTTTTTTCCCCACTGTACATACATACACATACATACTTTATTTGATACACTGCCGATTATGCAGGTTTTCCTACTTACAAAGCATGTAGAGGTCTGTAAATTTGATCATAGGTACACTTCAACTGTGAGAGACGGAATCTAAAACAAAAATCCAGAAAATCACATTGTATGATTTTTAAGTAATTAATTTGCATTTTATTGCATGACATACGTATTTGATACATCAGAAAAGCAGAACTTAATATTTGGTACAGAAACCTTTGTTTGCAATTACAGAGATCATACGTTTCCTGTAGGTCTTGACCAGGTTTGCACACACTGCAGCAGGGATTTTGGCCCACTCCTCCATACAGATCTTCTCCAGATCCTTCAGGTTTCGGGGCTGTCGCTGGGCAATACAGACTTTCAGCTCCCTCCAAAGATTTTCTATTGGGTTCAGGTCTGGAGACTGGCTAGGCCACTCCAGGACCTTGAGATACTTCTTACGGAGCCACTCCTTAGTTGCCCTGGCTGTGTGTTTCGGTCGTTGTCATGCTGGAAGACCCAGCCACGACCCATCTTCAATGCTCTTACTGAGGGAAGGAGGTTGTTGGCCAAGATCTCACGATACATGGCCCCATCCATCCTCCCCTCAATACGGTGCAGTCGTCCTGTCCCCTTTGCAGAAAAGCATCCCCAAAGAATGATGTTTCCACCTCCATGCTTCACGGTTGGGATGGTGTTCTTGGGGTTGTACTCATCCTTCTTCTTCCTCCAATCACGGCGAGTGGAGTTTAGACCAAAAAGCTATATTTTTTTCTCATCAGACCACATGACCTTCTCCCATTCCTCCTCTGGATCATCTAGATGGTCATTGGCAGACGGGCCTGGTCATGCGCTGGCTTGAGCAGGGGGACCTTGCGTGCGCTGCAGGATTTTAATCCATGACGGCGTAGTGTGTTACTAATGGTTTTCTTTGAGACTGTGGTCCCAGCTCTCTTCAGGTCATTAACCAGGTCCTGCCATGTAGTTCTGGGCTGATCCCTCTCCTTCCTCATGATCATTGATGCCCCACGAGGTGAGATCTTGCATGGAGCCCCAGACCGAGGGTGATTGACCGTCATCTTGAACTTCTTCCATTTTCTAATAATTGCGCCAACAGTTGTTGCCTTCTCACCAAGCTGCTTGCCTATTGTCCTGTAGCCCATCCCAACCTTGTGCAGGTCTACAATTGTATCCCTGATGTCCTTACACAGCTCTCATGTCTTGGCCATTGTGGAGAGGTTGGAGTCTGTTTGATTGAGTGTGTGGACAGGTGTCTTTTATACAGGTAACGAGTTCAAACAGGTGCAGTTAATACAGGTAATGAGTGGAGAACAGGAGGGCTTCTTAAAGAACAACTAACAGGTCTGTGAGAGCCGGAACTGGTTGGTAGGTGATCAAATACTTATGTCATGCAATAAAATGCAAATTAATTACTTAAAAATCATACAATGTGATTTTCTGGATTTTTGTTTTAGATTCCGTCTCTCGCAGTTGAAGTGTACTTATGATAAAAATTACAGACCTCTACATGCTTTGTAAGTAGGAAAACCTGCAAAATCGGCAGTGTATCAAATACTTGTTCTCCCCACTGTACATATACACACATACACACACACACACATACACACCCACATACACATGCACAACTGTACATATATATATACATATCCTTTTAAAAAATACATTTCCCTTTATTACTTTCCAACCCCACCACCCCTTCCCTAATTGGAGTAAACTAGTGAACAACAACGCTTAGGCCTCTACTTCAAGCTTATACATACTATATAAATTTTATGGACACAGTCAATTTTACAATAATTCTATTTTGTTTGTTTTTACTCCTGAACTTCCTCTACCCATCAACCTCTCCGATCATTTTCATGATGTCCATCCGGTTTGCTTCTATATGCCATATCTTTCTAACTGTGCTCTTTCACAAAACCTCTCGACCTATAACCTATATACTTATTATGGACACAGTATGCTTTACATTAGTTATCTTGTTGTTATTAGTTGTTGTTAGTTGTTATTAGTCCCATCATTCAACTCCATTCAACACCACCCATCTATCTCTTAACACCATCCATATTGGATTTCTCTTTACAATATATTGTTCAACTGTACTGTGATGTTTTACAAAAGTTCTGAACCTTTCTATTCTCATTGTTTCTGCAGATTTTAAATAGAAAATAAACATTTTTGCTAAAAGTATTATTATATTATTGATTGATTGACTATGACTTTTCAGATCACCCAGTAGTGCTATCTGCAGGGTTAGCTCCAGATAAATATTGCAATATTTTAGCCATTCCTGGACCTGTGTCCAAAAACAAGCTACAAATGGACAGTACCAAAACAAATGATCAAATGATTCTGTCTCTTCGCAGCAAAATCTGAAGAGATGGGAAGATTGTATCCCCCACATAAATAACATTATATTGGTAGCAAGAATTTTATATAATAATTTAAACTGAAAAATTCTAAGTTTTGAATCCGGCGTCGTTTTGCGTATCAGTTCATAAACACTATGCCATGGAATCGGTACGTCAAAAATCTCTTCCCAACTATTTTGCAATCTATATGGGATGGCGTTCAATCCTTTGGTCCTTAAATTAAACTGGTATACTTTTTTATTTATCACAATTTTCTTTAACCAACTATGGTCTTTAATGCGGCCGACAGACAAGTTCCTTACTTTTCCCCCCTTCCACTTTCCTCTTCCATTTTTGCGGTAATGCTGCAATTATTTGGTTGTAATTTTGGGTAGAGCAGACATTTCCATATGTTTTGTTAGCTGCATGTGCGACATAAGATATCATTTATGAAGATTATACCTTTTTTGAAAACATTTTTTCAAAAAAAAAAAATATTTTTTTTTATCAATTAGTATATTTGATTTTAACCACAATATTTGTTGCATTATTTGTTCTGTCGTTTCTGGAGGATTAAATTGAAATTGCAACCAACTTTCTATGGCTTGTTTTAGAAATAGTGATATTTGGGAGATGATTTCCTTTTCAAATAACTGAAAGTGAGAGGTTGTAATCTGAATAAAGGGAAAAAGGCCATTCTTGAACATGGGGTGAGACAATCTTACTAATTTGTTAGAGAACCAGTTCGGATTTAAGTATAACTTTTGTATGACTGAAGCTTTTAGTGATAGGTCTAATGCTTTAATATTTAATAATTTCTGTCCTCCAAATTCACATTCATTTTATAAATAGTCCCGTTTAATTTTGTCTGGCTTTTATCGGTAAACTACATGGTAATGTAAAAATTGTATTTTTTTGTGATCCAATACGTAATATAGTACATTTATCATAATTTGGTTGTAATCCAGAGAGGTTAGAAAACGTATCTAGATCCTCTATAAGGCTGTGGAGGGATTCAAGTTGTGGATTTCAAAGAAAACATAAATCATCAGCGTACAATGACACCTTTGTTTCTAATCCCTTGATATTATTGTTGGATCTGATTTTAATAGCTAACATTTCGATGGCCATAATAAATAGATATGCCGATAGTGATGTTCCTTGTTTCACTCCTCTTGACAGTTTAAAACTTTCTGAGAAATAGCCATTATTTACTATTTTACACCTAGGGTTACTATACATGATTTTAACCCATTTTATAAGAGTTTCTCCAAAATTGAAATGCTCCAGGCATTTATATATGAACTCCAGTCGTACTTTATCAAAAGCCTTTTCAAAGTTAGCTATGAATAGCAGGCCTGGTTTCGCAGATTTTTCATAGTGTTCTATTGTTTCCAGTACTTGCCTTATATTATCTCCAATGTATCTTCCATGTAAAAAACCTGTCTGAATTAGAATGAATGATGTCCAACAATACCTTTTTAATTCTATGCGCTATACATTTCACTAGAATTTTTGTATCACAACAATGAAGTGTAAGGGGCCTCCAATTTTTTTAATTGACTGGATCTTTATATTTCCCTCTTGTATCCTGTTTCAGTAATAATGAATTCAGACCTTCTTATTGAGAGTCTGATAATCTACCATTTACATAGGAGTGGTTAAAACATGCTAATAACGGTCCTCTGAGTATATCAAAAAAGGTTTGGTATACCTCGACTGGTATGCCATCCAACCCTGGAGTTTTCCCGGACTTAAAGTCTTTAATTGCATCCAGAAGTTCCTCCTCTGTAATTTCACCTTCACATGAGTCTTTCTGTATGGCTGTTAATTTGACATTATCAATAGAATTCTCTACAATTAGCTTCAGTTAGAGGAGATGGAGGCGACTGAAACGAAAACATGTGCTCAAAGTACTTTGCTTCCTCCTTCAAAATATCATTTGGTGAATCATGGGTGACTCCGTCATTTGTAAGCAGTTTCAGTGAATTTATTTTTGGTAGCATTTCTATGTTGAAAATTCAAAATGTTTTTGGTGCATTCTTTTCCATATTCCATCCAGTTTGCTTTATTTTTTATATTATATTACACTTGATCTTTCTTGAAAAATATTTTCAATTTTTTTTTGTTTTTCCTCTAATTTATTCTGTTACAGTTTTTATTGCTATCTATCTGTTCTGTTAGACTTTCTATTTCCTTTGTTAGTATGGACTCTTTTGACCTAAATTGCTTTTGTTTTCGAAATGAGGACTGAAAAGCATGGCCTCTAAAGGCATATTTAAAAGTGTCCCATACAATAAGGGAATTTGATGTACCTATGTTATGTCGGAAAAAAATCAGTTATAAATTCCTCTGTCCTAGTTAAAAACAAGTTATCATCCAATAGACTTTGATTACATTTCCTATATCCTCGCCCACAATGTTTGTTTGTTAGTTGTTGGTTTGAGAGTTAGATTAAGATTAAGATTAAGATTAAGATTAAGATTAAGTTAGACCCAGATTAAGGGAAGAGAGACACTGTTAAAGGGTTAGTTCACCCAAATCAAAAGAAACGAATAAAATCACATTGTATTTGTCACATGCTTGGTAAACAACAGGTGTAGACTAACAGTGAAATGCTTCCTGACGGGTCCTTCCCCCCCAACAACACAGAGAGAACAGGAGAAATGAGAGAAAGATAACAACACGAGGAATAAATACACAATTAGTAACGATAACTTGGCCATATACAGTACTGAGTACTGCACCAGTACTGAGTTGATGTGCAGGGGTACGAGGTAATGGAGGTACACATGTACATATTTACTGTTAAAAGGATAGTTCATCCAGATTAAGGGAGGAGAGAGACAGCGTTAAATGGAAAGTTCACCCTTCACTGACATTGCAGGGTCTATATAAGGCAAATCTGAAATGCCATATTCCCTCTACAGTGCAATCATTTTTGGCCAGAGCAAAACAAATCTCACAGCCCTTTCGATATCCTTCTATTAAACCCCCAATCCTCTAGGGAAGAGACTGGCAAAGTGCCAGAATACCAGTGATTGGCCTGTGTGCTGTATACCTGAACCATGAATCATAGTCATTACAGCAGTCCTTTGTACACTGTCTGAGAACTAGGGATTTGTGATGCAATGTTTTTTTTTCTTCCATTTTCCATCAACACAGTAGTGATTATTAATATATTCTGACTGCTGGAGAATGTTTTAGGATGAAAGAGGTGGAATAAAAATAAATCACAAATTCAGGGATGTGATACAAGCCAATGACCCATCATCCCTGGGTACAGGCTATATTGGTGATGTGCAGGATGTAAGAGAGAGAGAGAGAGAGAGAGAGAGAGAGAGAGAGAGAGAGAGAGAGAGAGAGAGAGAGAGAGAGAGAGAGAGAGAGAGAGAGAGAGAGAGAGAGAGAGAGAGAGAGAGAGAGAGAGAGAGAGAGAGAGAGAGAGAGAGAGAGAGAGACAGGGAGAGACAGGGAGAGACAGGGAGAGAGAGAGACAGAGAGAGAGAGACAGAGAAAGAGAGACAGGAAGAGAGACAGGGAGAGAGAGAGACAGGGAGACAGGGAGAGAGAGAGACAGAGAGACAGAGAGAGAGGGAGACAGAGAGAGAGAGAGACAGGGAGAGAGACAGAGAGAGAGAGAGAGAGAGAGAGAGAGAGAGAGAGAGAGAGAGAGAGAGAGAGAGAGAGAGAGAGAGAGAGAGAGACAGAGAGAGAGAGACAGAGACAGAGACAGAGACAGAGACAGAGACAGAGACGTCTCTATTCCTTTGGAACTTTTGTGAGTGTAATATTTACTGTTCAATTTATATTTCACTTTTGTTTATTATCTATTTCACTTGCTTTGGCAATGTAAACGTATGTTTCCCATGCAAATAAAGCCCTTTGAATTGAATGGAATTGAATTGAGAGTAAGACAAGAGAGAGAGAGAGAGAGAGAGAGAGAGAGAGAGAGAGAGAGAGAGAGAGACAGAGACAGAGAGAGACAGAGAGAGTGAGAGAGAGGGTGATAGAGAGAGAGACAGAGAGAGTGAGCAAGAGCGAGAGAGATAGAGAGACAGAGAGTGCGAGAGTGAGAGAGAGTGAGAGAGAGAGAGAGAGAGAAAGAGAGAGAGAAAGAGAGAGAGAGCGAGAGAGACAGAGAGAGAGAGAGAGAAAGAGCGAGAGAGACAGAGAGAGAGAGAGAGAGAGAGAGAGAGAGAGAGAGAGAGAGAGAGAGAGAGAGAGAGAGAGAGAGAGAGAGAGAGAGAGAGAGAGAGAGAGAGAGCGAGACATAGAGAGAGTAATACACTGTGGGTGGGGTTTCAAGGTATGCCATAAAACCCGTAGCAGGTGAACTGAAGGGCAAGACCCTCTGCATTAATTGTCCTACACAAATAGACACGAGGTTGAGGGATATACAGTCAAACTCTTTTAAACCCCCTGAGTTTCATCTGTGCTTTTATTCATTTCTTAACACATTATAACCCAGCCGAGATTATCTATACTTTTCATTTCTTTCCACAGTGCTGCTGTAGCAGAGAGGCACACAGAGATCACAGCATATCATCATGATTCCCACATACTGATCAAGCCTAGTCATCCCCCGTAGCTTTGAGCAGAGTGGTCTTAGCACCGCCTCCAGATTCCACTGCCCAGCCAGCACATTTGTTTTCTTGGAAGTTGTGGGAACATACGTTTTTGGTTCCCCGTTGGTTCCGGGAATGAAGCCATACGTTTCCTGACCAGTAAAATGGAACGTTTTCTAAATGTTCTGAGAACGAAAATGATAATGTTGCCTGTTCTGGGAACTTACAATTTTTAGGTTGCAGGGATGTTCTGTGAACGTTTTACTATGGTTCACTGAAAGCTTTCCTGGGAGGTTTTTATTAACGTTCTGAAAATGGAAATTATAGGTCAGGGGTATTAAACCCTTACCCTGTGAGGTCCCAAGCCTGATGGTTTTCTGTTCTACCTGATAATTCACTGCACACACCTGGTGTCCCAGGTCTAAATCAGTTCCTGATTAGAGGGGGACAATGAAAAAACACAGTGGAACTGGCTTCAAGTTTTTATTATTTTTATTTTTTTACCCTTATTTTACCAGGTAAATTGACTGAGAACACATTCTCATTTACAGCAAACGACGCGGGGAATAGTTACAGGGGAGAGGAGGGGGGGATGAATGAGCCAATTAGAAGCTGGGGATGATTAGGTGGCCATGATGGTATGAGGGCCAGATTGGGAATTTAGCAGGACACCGGGGTTAACACCCCTTACTCTTACAATGAAGTGCCACGGGATCTTTAGTGACCACAGAGAGTCAGAAACGGTTCATGCCAGGAGCTGTATCACACCCTCACTTCATGGTATAGTTCTACAAACAGCAGTCCTATTAGCCGTAGTATATGCTAAGTCCTGATGTGCTTGTGATGATACTGCAGTTTGGTGCTGATACGGCTCCAGTGTTTCCCCTGTGGGACATGTCTGTCTGCTAGATCTACTATTACTGCAGGGCTGGACAGGTAATGGCAGATTAACACACACACACACGCACTCTGCTGTCACTGCGGGGTAGCCAGCGTACTGACAGACAACAGTAGAATAATAGATGGCTCCATCCCATCGCCATGACAGCAGAAACAGGGAGAGGTCTGGGTAATGGAGGTTGCCACATTGCCTCCACAGCATGGGGGAGATGAGACTAACCCCCTCCTTTCAGTTCCTACTCTTTTTCCTCCCTCTCTTTCCTCTCTGTCACTCCATCGCTCCCTCCTCCTCCTCTTCCTCCTTCCACTGTGACTTTCTCCTCTCCTATCCATCCTTCCTTCCCTTCCTCCCTCTGTCCCTCTCTCCTTCTTTCCCTCCCTATTTGCATCGTTCCAATGTGTTGCTCTGTCCTCCCACCTTTACCTCCTTCACTTCTCCTCCTGTTCCCTCCCTCTTTCTATCCTGTGTGACTCCCTCCTTTACCTCCTTCACTCCTCCTCCTGTTTCCTTCCTCTTTCTATCAAGTGTGACTCCCTCCTTTACCTCCTTCACTCCTCCTCCTGTTCCCTCCCTCTTTCTATCCTGTGTGACTCCCTCCTTTACCTCCTTCACTCCTCCTCCTGTTTCCTTCCTCTTTCTATCAAGTGTGACTCCCTCCTTTACCTCCTTCACTCCTCCTCCTGTTTCCTTCCTCTTTCTATCCTGTGTGACTCCCTCCTTTACCTCCTTCACTCCTCCTCCTGTTCCCTCCCTCTTTCTATCCTGTGTGACTCCCTCCTTTCCTTCTGTCTGTCTCCTACCCATCCCTCTTCCCTCTTTCCTCTTTCCTCTCCTTCTCTCCCTCCTTCTCTGTCACACGCTGTCTCACCAGTGGTGTAAAGTACTTAAGAAAAAATACTTTGAAGTACTACTTAAGTATTTTTTTTGGGGTATCTTTAATTTACTTTACTATTTATATATTTTTACAACTTTTCCTTTTACTTCACTACATTCCTAAAGAAGATTGTGTACTTTTTACTCCATACATTTCCCCTGACACCCAAAAGTACTCGTTACATTTCTAATGGTTAGCAGGACAGGAATGGTCCAATTCACGCACTTATCAAGAGAACAGTCCTGGTCATCCCTACTGCCTCTGATCTGGTGGACTCACTAAAAGCAAATGCTTCGTTTGTAAATTCTATCTGAGTTTTGGAGTGTGCCCCTGGTTTTACGTAAATAAAACATTTATAAAAAATGGTGCCGTATGATTTGCATAGTATAAAGAATGTGAAATGATTTATACTTTTACTTTTGATACATATGTATATTTTAGCAATTACATCAACTTTTGATACTTAAGTATATTTAAAACAAAACACTTTTATACTTTTACTCAAGTAGTATTTTGTTGGGTGACTTTCACTTCTAATTGAGTCATTTTCTATTAAGGTATCTTTACTTTTACTTAAGTATGACAATTGGGAACTTTTTACAGCACTGTGTCTCACAGTCTTTCACCTCTCTGTTCGGTGTAACACCTCCCATTTTCCAGATGATCGATGCCCAGACTGACGTTCCTCTATGTAAATGTATTTCCAGATTATCGATACTGCCGTACCTCTCTGTAAATGGGGTTCCAGATGATTGATGCCCAACCTGCCGTTCCTCTATGTGAATGGGGTTCCAGATGATTGATGCCCAACCTGCCGTTCCTCTCTGTAAATGGTGATCCAGATGATTGATGCCCAACCTGCCGTTCCTCTCTGTAAATGGTGATCCAGATGATTGATTTCCAACCTGCCGTTCCTCTCTGTAAATGGTGATCCAGATGATTGATTTCCAACCTGCCGTTCCTCTATGTGAATGGGGTTCCAGATTATTGATTGCCAACCTGCCGTTCCTCTCTGTAAATGGTGATCCAGATGATTGATGCCCAACCTGCCGTTCCTCTCTGTAAATGGTGTTCCAGATGATTGATGCCCAACCTGACGTTCCTCTCTGTAAATGGTGATCCAGATGATTGATGCCCAACCTGCCGTTCCTCTCTGTAAATGGTGATCCAGATGATTGATGCCCAACCTGCCTTTCCTCTCTATAAATGTTGATCCAGATGATTGATTTCCAACCTTCCGGTCCTCTCTGTAAATGGTGATCCAGATGATTGATGCCCAACCTGCCGTTCCTCTATGTGAATGGTGATCCAGATGATTGATGCCCAAAATGCCGTTCCTCTCTGTAAGTGGTGATCCAGATGATTGATGCCCAACCTGCCGTTCCTCTCTGTAAATGTTGATCCAGATGATTGATTTCCAACCTTCCGGTCCTCTCTGTAAATGGTGATCCAGATGATTGATTTCCAACCTGCCATTCCTCTCTGTAAGTGGTGATCCAGATGATTGATGCCCAACCTGCCGTTCCTCTCTATAAATGGTGATCCAGATGATTGATTTCCAACCTGCCGTTCCTCTCTGTAAATGGTGATCCAGATGATTGATGCCCAACCTGCCGTTCCTCTATGTGAATGGTGATCCAGATGATTGATGCCCAAAATGCCGTTCCTCTCTGTAAATGGTGATCCAGATTACCGATACTGACGCTCCTCTACAGTATTCATCCCCCTTGGCGTTTTTCCTATTTTGTTGCATTACAACCTGTAATTTAAATTGATTTTATTTTTTGATTTCATGTAATGGACATACCCAAAATAGTCCAAATTGGTGAAGTGAAATGAAAGAAATAACTTGTTTCAAAACATTCTACAAAATAAATAATGGAAAAGTGGTGCGTCCATATGTATTCACCCCCTTTGCTATGAAGCCCCTAAATAAGATCTGGTGCAACCAATTACCTTCAGAAGTCACATAATTAGTTAAATAAAGTCCACCTGTGTGCAATCTAAGTGTCACATGATCTCAGTATATATACACCTGTTCTGAAAGGCCCCAGTCTGCAACACCACTAAGCAAGGGGCACCACCAAGCAAGCGGCACCATGAAGACCAAGGAGCTCTCCAAACAGGTCAGGGACAAAGTTGTGGAGAAGTACAGGTCAGGGTTGGGTTATAAAAAAATATCAAAAACTTTGAACATCCCACAGAGCACCATTAAATCAATTATAAAAAAATTGAAAGAATATGGCACCACAACAAACCTGCCAAGAGTGGGCCGCCCACCAAAAGTAATGGACCAGGCAAGGAGGGCATTAATCAGAGAGGCAACAAAGAGACCAAAGATAACCCTGAAGGAGCTGCAAAGCTCTACAGCGGAGATTGGAGTATCTGTCCATAGGACCACTTTAAGCCGTACACTCCACAGAGCTGGGCTTTACGGAAGAGTGGCCAGAAAAAAGCCATTGCTTAAGAAAAGAATAAGCAAACACGTTTGGTGTTCGCCAAAAGGCATGTGGGAGACTCCCCAAACATATGGAAGAAGGTACTCTGGTCAGATGAGACTAAAATTGAGCTTTTTGGCCATCAAGGAAAACGCTATGTCTGGCGCAAACCCAACACCTCTCATCAACCCGAGAACACCATCCCCAAAGTGAAGCATGGTGGTGGCAGCATCATGATGTGGGGATGTTTTTCATCGGCAGGGACTGGGAAACTAGTCAGAAGTCAGAATTGATGGAATGATGGATGGCGCTAAATACAGGAAAATTCTTGAGGGAAACCTGTTTCAGTCTTCCAGAGATTTGAGACTGGGATGGAGGTTCACCTTCCAGCAGGACAATGACCCTAAGCATACTGCTAAAGCAACACTTTAGTGGTTTAAGGGGAAACATTTAAATGTATTGGAATGGCCTAGTCAAAGCCCAGACCTCAATCCAATTGAGAATCTGTGGTATGACTTAAAGATTGCTGTACACCGGTGGAACTCATCCAACTTGAAGGAGCTGGAGCAGTTTTGCCTTGAAGAATGGGCAAATATCCCAGTGGCTAGATGTGCCAAGCGTATAGAGGCATACCACAAGAGACTTGCAGCTGTAATTGCTGCAAAAGGGGGGGGGGGGGTTATGCATGCTCAAGTTTTCAGTTTTTTGTCTTATTTGTTGTTTGTTCCACCCCAAAAAATATTTTGCATCTTCAAAGTGGTAGGCATGTTGTGTAAATCAAAAGATATAAACTTTTAATTCCAGGTTGTAAGGCAACAAAATAGGAAAAATGCCAAGTAGCGTGAATACTTTAGCAAGCCACTGTATGTAAATGGGGTTCCAGATGATCAATGCCCAGACTGCAGTCCCTTTATATCAGTGGTCACCAACCTTGCTCATTACAAGATCCCATACTGAGTCCAAAAGCAGATCCGATTTCTTTAAAAACATGATTTAAAAAACATAGGCCTATGCAACTTTAACCTATTAACCTCTATGGGATCGGTGTCCCATATACAGGACGGTTGAGCTAACGTGCGCTAATGTGATTAGCATGACTGTTGTAAGTAACAGCAAACTTTCCAGGACATAGACATGTCTTACTGTATATGGGCAGAAATCTTAAATTCTTGTTAATCCAACTGCACTGTCCAATTTACAGAAGCTAATACAGTGAAAAAATACCATGCTATTGTTTGAGGAGAGTGCACAACAACAAAAAACGTCCAGTTGTGTACTATGTCATCCAGTTGTGTACTACGTCATCCATTTGTGCACTATGTCATCCAGTTGTGTACTATTTTTAACATTTAAGTCATTTAGCAGACGCTAACATCCAGAGAGACTTATGTCATCAAGTTGTGTACTACGTCATCCAGTTGTGTACTACGTCATCCAGTTGTGTACTACGTCATCCAGTTGTGTACTATGTCATCCAGTTGTGTACTACATCATCCAGTTGTATACTATGTCATCCAGTTGTGTACTACGTCATCCAGTTGTGTACTATATCATCCAGTTGTGTACTATGTCATCCAGTTGTGTACTACGTCATCCAGTTGTATACTACGTCATCCAGTTGTGTACCATGTCATCCAGTTCTTTACTACGTCATCCAGTTGTGTACTATGTCATCCAGTTGTGTACTATGTCATCCAGTTGTGTACTATGTCATCAAGTTGTGTACTACGTCATCCAGTTGTGTACTACGTCATCCAGTTGTGTACTACGTCATCCAGTTGTGTACTATGTCATCCAGTTGTGTACTACATCATCCAGTTGTATACTATGTCATCCAGTTGTGTACTACGTCATCCAGTTGTGTACTATGTCATCCAGTTGTGTACTATGTCATCCAGTTGTGTACTACGTCATCCAGTTGTATACTACGTCATCCAGTTGTGTACCATGTCATCCAGTTCTTTACTACGTCATCCAGTTGTGTACTATGTCATCCAGTTGTGTACTACGTCATCCAGTTGTGTACTACATCATCCAGTTGTATTCTATGTAATCCAGTTGTGTACTACGTCATCCAGTTGTATACTACGTCATCCAGTTGTGTACCATGTCATCCAGTTCTTTACTACGTCATCCAGTTGTGTACTATGTCATCCAGTTGTGTACTACGTCATCCAGTTGTGTACTATGTCATCAAGTTGTGTACTACGTCATCCAGTTGTGTACTACGTCATCCAGTTGTGTACTACGTCATCCATTTCATGTGATATGTGAAGAGTTTTGCAAATCGTGTGATATGTTACGAATCCTATTTGGGCAAAATATTTCACATTTTATTATGCTTAGTAATGACTTTTTCAAAATACAACCCCCAAGAGGTAGAGATTAAATAATTAGCATATTCAAATGTGAGAGATAATAGAAAAAAAAGCCAACAGACTTGGTGAGAGACTCTGCTTTACTAGACTTATGTATTCAAACACAAAGACACACAGACACAGATATACACACACACACACACACACACACTCACACACACACACACGCGCACACACACACACACACACGCACACACACACACGCACACGCACGCACACACACTCGCAAACATTTTTTAATGGCCAGGTTGTCTAACCCTTCGGTCTGAGGGTAGGAACAACTAGCCACCATAACAACGACAAAAGGCACGACTGCCTCATGTATTTTAATGTTGGATGGATGTATCCTCACCACGCTCCCTCCCTACATCTCTCACTGGCTTCTGTCTCCTCTGCATCCCTGTGACAAGCTTTTAATGGTGTCTGTGTGTGTAATGTCAGATAGATGCATCCTCTGATCTCTTTCCTCTCTCTCTCTCTCTCTCTCTCTCTCTCTCTCTCTCTCCTCTCTCTCTCGCTCTCTCTCTCTCTCTCTCTCTCTCTCTCTCTCTCTCTCTCTCTCTCTCTCTCTCTCTCTCTCTCTCTCTCTCTCTCTCTCTCTCTCTCTCTCTCTCTCTCTCTCTCTCTCTCTCTCTCTCTCTCTCTCTCTACTCTCTACCTCTCGCTCTCTCTCTCTCTCTCTCTCTCTCTCTCTCTCTCTCTCTATCTCTCTCCTCTCTCTATCTCTCTCTTCTCTCTCTCTCTTCTCTCTCTCTCTCTCTCTCTCTCTCTCTCTCTCTCTACCCCTCTCTCTCTCTCTCTCTCTCTCTCTCTCTCTCTCTCTCTCTCTCTCTCTCTACCTCTCTCCTCTCTCTCTCTCTCTCTCCTCTCTCTACCTCTCTCCTCTCTCTACCTCTTTCCTCTCTCTCTCTCTCTCTCTCTCTCTCTCTCTCCTTTCTCGTCTCTCTCGTCACTTTATCTCTCTCTCTCTCTCTCTCTCTCTCTCTCTCTCTCTCTCTCTCTCTCTCTCTCTCTCTCTCTCTCTCTCTCTCTCTCTCTCTCTCTCTCTCTCTCTCTCTCTCTCTCTAGGGCTTTGTAAACAAAAGTGAAATAAACAATAAATATTAACAGTAAACATCATACTCAGAAGTTCCAAAAGAATAAAGACATTTCAAATGTCATATTATGTAAATATACAGTGTTGTAACAATGTGCAAATAGTTAAAGTACAACTCTCTCTCTCTCTATCTCTCTCCTCTCTCTACCTCTCTCCTCTCTCTATCTCTCTCTATCTCTCTTTTTTTCTCTCTCTCTCTCTCTCTCTCTCTCTCTCTCTCTCTCTCTCTCTCTCTCTCTCTCTCTCTCTCTCTATCTCTCTCCTCTCTCTATTTCTCTACTCTCTCTATCCCTGTCCTCTCTCTGTCCCTCTCAATCCCTGTGATGAGGTGTGTAAGTTATGCCAGGGCAGGTACCTGATTGACTGCCTGATGGTCCTGAGGCTGTGGGTCCTCGGGGTGATAATTCATCAGGCAGTTTGATGGACGCCCGGAGTGGAGCAGACTGGTATGAAAACACTGGGGTTTATTGAGCTGTTAATAAGGCAAGGTGATTTACACACAGACTCATTCAGCTCAGCTCACCGGCTACGTGTGTGGGGTGCTCAAGGACCACTGTGTTCATCTTAGAGTGTGTTTTTGTGTGTGTGTGTGTGTTTGTGTGTGTGTATGTGGACGTGTTTAACTATACTTGTAGGAACAAGATGTCCCGAAAAGAATAGTAAATGAACAAACATGTGACCAACTGGGTACATTTTGTTAGTCTCCACAAGGTCAAATGCTATTTCTAGGGGGTTAGGGTTCGAATTAGGTTTTGGGTTAGGGTTAAGGTTATGTTTTTGGGTAAAGGTTAGGGTTAGGGTTAGGGTTAGGGTAAGGGTAAGGGTAAGGGTTAGGGTTAGGGTTAGAGTTAGGGTTAGGTTTAGGGTTAGGGGTTAGGGAAAAAATGATTTTGAATGGGACTGAATTTTGTGTCCCCACGGTGATCACAGAGTGTGAAAATCCTCCTCGGACAGTGTGTGGTTGTTTCTCTGTTTGTCTGTATGATTTACTTGTTGGTTTTTTGGCCCCAACACCACAGCTGTTATTTGTTGGTTTTATGGCCCCAACACCACAGCTGTTATTTGTTGGTTTTATGGCCCCAACACCACTGCTGTTATTTGTTGGTTTTATGGCCCCAATACCACAGCTGTTATTTGTTGGTTTTATGGCCCCAACACCACAGCTGTTATTTGTTGGTTTTATGGCCCCAACACCACAGCTGTTATTTGTTAGTTTTATGGCCCCAACACCACAGCTGTTATTTGTTGGTTTTATGAGCCCCAACACCACAGCTGTTATTTGTTGGTTTTATGGTCCCAACACCACAGCTGTTATTTGTTGGTTTTATGAGCCCCAACACCACAGCTGTTATTTGTTGGTTTTATGAGCCCCAACACCACAGCTGTTATTTGTTGGTTTTATGGCCCCAACACCACAGCTGTTATTTGTTGGTTTTATGGTCCCAACACCACAGCTGTTATTTGTTGGTTTTATGAGCCCCAACACCACAGCTGTTATTTGTTGGTTTTATGAGCCCCAACACCACAGCTGTTATTTGTTGGTTTTATGGCCCCAACACCACAGCTGTTATTTGTTAGTTTTATGGCCCCAATACCACAGCTGTTATTTGTTGGTTTTATGGCCCCAACACCACAGCTGTTATTTGTTGGTTTTATGGCCCCAACACCACAGCTGTTATTTGTTAGTTTTATGGCCCCAACACCACAGCTGTTATTTGTTGGTTTTATGAGCCCCAACACCACAGCTGTTATTTGTTGGTTTTATGGTCCCCAACACCACAGCTGTTGGTAAATTACTGTCTGAAAACTCACTCAATCAACTCGTTGGTCACCGATTACCAATATATCTGCCGATATATCTTGTTTTTTACACAAATTATAAACAGATACTCTAAATCACTGGTCATCGAACAGTCGATCGACTGGTCCATCTTCAAGGCATTCCTAGTCGATCACGATCTGGTCCATCTCCAAGGCATTCCTAGTCGATCGACTGCTCCATCTCTAAGGCATTCCTAGTCGATCACGATTTGGTCCATCTCCAAGGCATTCCTAGTCCATCACGATCTGGTCCATCTCCAAGGCATTCCTACATTTACATTTTAGTAATTTAGCAGACGCTCTTATCCAGAGCGACTTACAGTTAGTGAGTGCATACAATGTTTAAATTGTTTTTATTTTAACCTTTTTATACTGGTCCCCCTGTGGGAAATGAACCCACAACCCTGGCGTTGCAAACGCCATGCTCTACCAACTGAGCTACATCCTTGCCGGCCATTCCCTCCCCTACCCTGGGCCAATTGTGCGCCGCCCCATGGGTCTCCCGGTCGCGGCCGGCTACGACAGAGCCTGGATTCGAACCAGGATCTCTAGTGGCACAGCTAGCACTGCGATGCAGTGCCTTAGACCACTGCGCCACTTCCTAGTTGATCGACTGGTCCATCTCCAAGGCATTCCTAGTCGATCACGATCTGGTCCATCTCCAAGGCATTCCTAGTCGATAACGATCTGGTCCATCTCCAAGGCATTCCTAGTCGATCACGATCTGGTCCATCTCCAAGGCATTCCTAGTCGATAACGATAAAGCCTTGCATTCCTACTTTTGTTATGCCTCATGCTGTTGGCAGTAGGTGCACTTGTTTCAGCTGCCCTGCGCGCCGGGTTTTAGAGCTCTGTCCTTTTGTTTTTCATTCTCATTCTAATGTGGTGCCAACCAAACATTGGCAAACACCCCATAGTATGTATTCCAGTCTGTCTCTGGTCATCATTAGCTTCCTGCATGGAATAACCCACAAAGACAAGATGAAGCCAGTGCTAAACCAGACTGATCACTAGAAATAGATGCCGATTTCCGACATTTGAAAAGGTCCTGCGAATGTCAATATATGCCTTCCTTGGCGCTCACCAAAAAAAATGAAAAAGAATTGCCCAACACTGGGAGCGAACTCGTGATGCTGTGCTACAGCAGTTCACCATGCTCTAGCTTGCTGCGAGAATAGTCAGAATACTGACGATACCTGATGGTAAGGGCACCTCGTTTTTAACTATTTTGTTTTAAGCCATCCCCAAACCAAAGCCCTAACCTTAACCACTCAGAATTAATACCTAAACTTAACTCTTGTTTCTGTTTTAACCCTGTAATCACACAGAATTAATGTGTAACACATAGACGTTAATACATAATATGTTGAATTTCCAAGGGAAACTATGAGATCTGGTTGTGCTAAACTGCCTCATCATCATAATGATCATCATCATCTTTACTGAGCTGAAAGTAGATCCACTTTAGAGTTGTCCTTCATTATAACGTAGACACTCATCACAGTGAAAACCACGGCCATTGTTCTCTGATGAGGACCCTTCAACTGAACAATTTAGATTAGGCTAGTCAACTGCCTGAATGAAAAGAATCTCACACATCTAAAAGCATTTGTTTCACTTTTCACATCCTTATATGCTATTTCCTTTTAGCACCTCTCTCTCTCTCTCTCTCTCTCTCTCTCTCTCTCTCCATCCATCTCTCCCCCCCCTCTCTCTCTCTCTCTCTCTCTCTCTCTCTCTCTCTCTCTCTCTCTCTCTCTCTCTCTCTCTCTCTCTCTCTCTCTCTCTCTCTCTCTCTCTCTCTCTCTCTCTCTCTCTATTCGATTCAAATGGCTTTATTGGCATGGAAAAAAGTTTACATTGCCAAAGCAAGTGAAATAGACAATAAACAAAAGGGAAATAAACAATAAAAAATGAACAGTAAACATTATAGTTTTAAAAGATTATAGACATTTAAAATGTTATATTATTGGCAATGTTGTAACAATGTGCAAATAGTTGAAGGATGAAAGGGAAAATAAATAACCAGATGAATAGTTTGAATTTACAATGGTGTTTGTTCTTCACTGGTTGCCCTTTTCTTGTGGTAACAGGTCACACATCTTGCTGCTGTGATGGCACACTGTGGTATGTCACCTAATAGATATGGGAGTTTATCAAAATTGGGTTTGTTTTCAAATTCTTTGTGGATCTGTGTAATCTGAGGGAAATATGTGTCTCTAATATGGTCTTACATTTGGCAGGAGGTTAGGAAGTGCAGCTCAGTTTCCACCTCATTTTGTGGGCAGTGTGCACATAGCCTGTCTTCTCTTAAGAGCCAGGTCTGCCTGCGGCAGCCTTTCTCAATAGCAAGGCTATGCTCACTGAGTCTGTACAGAGTCAAAGCTTTCCTTAAGTTTGGTTCAGTCACAGTGGTCAGGTATTCTGCCACTGTGTACTCTCTGTTTAGGGCCAAATAGCATTCTAGTTTGCTCAGTTTTTTTGTTGATTCTTTCCAATATGTCATGTAATTATCTTTTTGTTGTCTCATGATTTGGTTGGGTCTAATTGTGTTGCTGTCCTGGGACTATGTGGGGTCTGTTTGTGTTTGTGAGCGGAGTCCCCGTACCAGCTGGCAGAGGGGACTATTCTCCAGGTTAATCTCTTTGTAGATGAGGGCTTTGTTATGGAAGGTTTTAGAATCACTTATTTTTAGGTGGTTGTAGACTGTATTTGATATTTTCTGGATTTTTATAACTAGTGGGTATTGTCCTAATTCTGCTCTGCATGCATTATTTTGTGTTTTATGTTGTACACAGAGGATATTTTTGCAGAATTCTGCATGATTGAAGTATTTTAAGCCAGATCCTAATTGGGATGTCAAATGTTATGTTCCTTTTGATGGCGTTCACAGCTTTGTGGAAGTTATCTGTGGTGCTGATGTTTAGGCTGAGGTAGGTATAGTTATGTGTGTGCTCTAGGGCAACAGTGACTAGATGGAATTTGAATTTATGGTCCTGGCAACTGGACCTTTTTTGGAACACCATTATTTTTGTCTTCAGAGATTAACTGTCAGGCCCCAGGTCTGACAGAATCTATGCTGCAGACGGTTCTACTGCCCTCACCAATTCATTGATATACAGTATATGTTGAAGAAAGTAGGGCTCAAACTGCATCCCTGTCTCACCCCATGGCCCCGTGGAAAGAAATGTGTGTGTTGTTGTTTTTTTTACTGCACACTTGTCGTTTGTGTACATGGATTTTATAATGTCGTATGTTTTTCCTTCTAACACCACTTTCCATCAGTTTATATAGCAGAACCTCATGCCAAATTGAGTCAAAAGCTTTTTTGAAATCAACAAAGCATGAGAAGACTTTGCCTTTGTTTTGGTTTGTTTGTTTGTCAATTAGGGTGTCAATTGGGGTAGAATTTGTCTACACTTTTGTGGATTGGGGTGATCAGTCCTTGGTTCCAAATATTGGGGAAGATGCCAGAGCTGAGGATGATGTTAAAGAGTTTAATTATAGCCAATTGGAATTTGTGGTCTGTATATTTAATCATTTCATTTAGGATACCATCAACACAACAGGCCTTTTTGGGTTGGAGGGTTTGTATTTTGTCCTGTAGTTCATTCAATGTAATTGGAGAATCCAGTGAGTTCTAGTAGTCTTTAATAGCTGACTCAAAGATTTGTAATTGTTCATGTAAATGTTTTTGCTATTTGTTCTTTGTTTTAGGGACAAAAAGGTATGATAAGTGGGTATCAATACATCTCTGTTTTGGATAGATACTGTAGCTCTTCCTGTTTGTTTAGTATCACAATTTCCCATATTTTCTTCAATTACACTGATTTCTCTCTCTTTCTCTCTCTCTCTCTCTCTCTCTCTCTCTCTCTCTCTCTCTCTCTCTCTCTCTCTCTCTCTCTCTCTCTCTCTCTCTCTCTCTCTCTCTCTCTCTGTCTCCCTCCCTCCCACCTTCCCTCATTACCCTTTCTCTCCTCTCCCTCTCTCTCTCTGGAGGAAAGTAAGATCTGACGGTGGTGGAGAGAGATTTAAAGTGGGTGTTTTTCAGGAGATAAAATCTGGGCATTTATTACAGTGTTAAAAGATCCAAAACGGCATAGAGTGGAGCGAGGGAGTAGGGAGGGATGGATAGAGGAGAGAGGGATTGATAGAGGAGAGAGGGATGGAGAGAGGAGACTGGGATGGAGAGAGGGATGGAGAGAGGAGACTGGGATGGAGAGAGGGATGGAGAGAGGCGCTGCTCACACATGCAAGCAGGCACGCATACATGCCCAAACACACACACACACACACACATACACATACACACACATACAAACACACACACACACACACACACACACACACACACACACACACACACACACACACACACACACACACACAACACACACACAGGCCTAAGACCTTGACATGCCTGTGTAAGTCTTGCTGAATATCAGGCAGATAGTGTCATACAGTCAGCTTTGACAGCACTAGCAGCTGAGAAACATATTGGGTCTTTAGAGAGTGTTAGATAGGGATCTCTAGATAGTGTTTTGTATAGAGGGATCTCTAGATAGTGTTTTGTATAGAGGGATCTCTAGATAGTGTTTTGTATAGAGTGATGTCTAGATAGTGTTTTGTATAGAGAGGGATCTCTAGATAGTGTTTTGTATAGAGTGATCTCTAGATAGTGTTTTGTATAGAGAGGGATCTCTAGATAGTGTTTTGTATAGAGGGATCTCTAGATAGTGTTTTGTATAGAGGGATCTCTAGATAGTGTTTTGTATAGAGTGATGTCTAGAGAGTGTTTTGTATAGAGAGGGATCTCTAGATAGTGTTTTGTATAGAGGGATCTCTAGATAGTGTTTTGTATAAAGGGATCTCTAGATAGTGTTTTGTATAGAGAGGGATCTCTAGATAGTGTTTTGTATAGAGAGGGATCTCTAGATAGTGTTTTGTATAGAGGGATCTCTAGATAGTGTTTTGCATAGAGGGATCTCTAGATAGTGTTTTGTATAGAGGGATCTCTAGATAGTGTTTTGTATAGAGGGATCTCTAGATAGTGTTTTGTATAGAGGGATCTCTAGATAGTGTTTTGTATAGAGAGGGATCTCTAGATAGTGTTTTGTATAGAGGGATCTCTAGACAGTGTTTTGTATAGAGAGGGATCTCTAGCTAGTGTTTTGTACAGAGAGGGATCTCTAGATAGTGTTTTGTATAGAGAGGGATCTCTAGATAGTGTTTTGTATAGAGAGGGATCTCTACATAGTGTTTTGTATAGAGGGATCTCTATATAGTGTTTTGTATAGAGGGATCTCTAGATAGTGTTTTGTATAGCGGGATCTCTAGATAGTGTTTTGTATAGAGAGGGATCTCTAGATAGTGTTTTGTATAGAGGGATCTCTAGATAGTGTTTTGTATAGAGGGATCTCTAGATAGTGTTTTGTATAGAGAGGGATCTCTAGATAGTGTTTTGTATAGAGGGATCTCTAGACAGTGTTTTGTATAGAGAGGGATCTCTAGCTAGTGTTTTGTACAGAGAGGGATCTCTAGATAGTGTTTTGTATAGAGAGGGATCTCTAGATAGTGTTTTGTATAGAGAGGGATCTCTACATAGTGTTTTGTATAGAGGGATCTCTAGATAGTGTTTTGTATAGAGAGGGATCTCTAGATAGTGTTTTGTATAGAGGGATCTCTAGATAGTGTTTTGTATAGAGGGATCTCTAGATAGTGTTTTGTATAGAGTGATGTCTAGAGAGTGTTTTGTATAGAGAGCGATCTCTAGATAGTGTTTTGTATAGAGGGATCTCTAGATAGTGTTTTGTATAGAGGGATCTCTAGATAGTGTTTTGTATAGAGAGGGATCTCTAGATAGTGTTTTGTATAGAGAGGGATCTCTAGATAGTGTTTTGTATAGAGGGATCTCTAGATAGTGTTTTGCATAGAGGGATCTCTAGATAGTGTTTTGTATAGAGGGATCTCTAGATAGTGTTTTGTATAGAGGGATCTCTAGATAGTGTTTTGTGTCATGAGCCCTCTCACTCCACTGGGTTACCACCTTAAGTTGTTTCCACTCTGCTCACCACTCTCTCTCTACTCAGCCTAACTAGCTCCACCTGTCCCTGCTCTGCTCGGCTCTAATTACTCTGCCAGCTGCGCTGCATTACCCACTAACCTCTCCCAGTATTTATAGCCCTGTCTTTCAGCTCTCCTTTGTCAGATCGTCTGCAAAGCTCACACCCGGAACCTGTGTGCTCGCGCTTCTGGCTCACCCCTGTTTTGTGACCCCGGACCTGCCTGATTCCTGGATACTCTTCTGCCCCAGGAAAACCAGACCTGCTTTCTGCCATTACGACTCCTGACTACTCTTCGACCCCGGTAACTCTGACCAGCCTTCTGCCTTGCTACAACGTATTTGGATTTCCCTTGAACTGTACTTCTGCCTGTTTTCATCCGCCCCGTTGTGTCTGTGTTTCCTCCCCCCCCCAGGACTTCTGGACCACCAACCACCGGCGTCATCGGACGCATCGCTGCCACTGGGGGGAGGCACAGACCCAGCACATCGGACGGGATAACCCCTGGAGCCTTCACTCACTCCCTACATCCCTTTCCCCTTAAGTTTAAATAAACTTTCTGGTGTGACGCAATTGTGGTCCTCTTGTCGTCTGTCTGAACCGTGACAGTACGATCTGACCATTATGGACTCAGCGCACACTTCCCCCGACATGGAAACCGAAGAACCTGAGCAACCCACCGCCATGCTACGCCTGGAACACACTGAGAGAGAGCTAGGCCGCATGAGCGGCGACATCACCTCTCTGCTTCAGGCCGGCTACCAACAGCATCAGCAGTTCCAGCAGCACCAGCAGCAGTCCCAGCAGCAGCAACAACAACTCGCCATGATCATTCAACTCCTCACCAACCTGACCCCAGCCAGTCTGCCCACCAGCCCTGCCCCCGAGTTACCTGCCCCGGTCATTGCAGCCGCGTGCCCGGAACCCAAGATTGGAAACCCCGAGCGGTTCAACGGCGATTCAACCCAGGTCCGGCCATTCCTGACTAGCTGCCGACTTCAGTTCTCCTTGCAGCCAAGGACCTTCGCCACGGAGGGGGCTAAAGTTGGGTATGCCATCACTCACCTGACGGGCCGAGCTCGACTCTGGGGAACAGCAGAGTTCGAACGTCAAACCCCGCATGTGCAACCTTCGACCTGTTTGCTGAGGAGATGCTGAAGGTGTTTGACCTGGATTCACCAACCGCAGAGGCGTCTCGTGAACTGTTCAGTATTCGACAAGGCAGACGTACAGTCGCAGACCATTCCATCGACTTCCGAACCCTGGCTAGACGAAGTTCTTGGAACACACCATCGTTGGTGGACGCGTTCTTCCATAGTTTGGCTGACTATATCAAGGACGAGTTGGTCTCCCAGGAACTGCCTTCCACTCTTGATGAAGCCATCGCACTGACTGTCAGGATCGACAGAAGGATACAGACCCGTCGTCGTGAGAGGGGGCGCCAAGGTCCACCTACTACCGGCATTCGGAGAGATCCGACTGGGTTCCTGTCATCTACTGCCACTCACCCAGGTCAGCTTGATCAGTCTGAGCCTATGGAGATTGGGCTATGGACCTGAGGAAAGGACCTGGGTGCCAGCTAGTCGGATTGTGGATAGGACTCTCATCACCGCTTTCCACCAACGGCATCCTGATCAACCTGCAATCCGTAGGGGCCGCCCCAGAGGGATCCCTAACCGTCCTGCCCGCTCGGCTTCCTGTCCTGTGCCTGATCCTGTCTCGGGACCTGTCCCATCTCCCGACCACGGCCCTCCGGCTTCCTCCGAGGATGAGGACGTTCGCTCGGACCGTTCGGAGGAGTTCTAGCCCTCCTCCGGCTCCCCTCCTCCGCCCGGCGTGGTGTTGCTCTTGGGACTTCTGGGGCCGTCCCTTGGGGGGGGGGTTCTGTCATGAGCCCTCTCACTCCACTGGGTTACCACCTTAAGTTGTTTCCACTCTGCTCACCACTCTCTCTCTACTCAGCCTAACTAGCTCCACCTGTCCCTGCTCTGCTCGGCTCTAATTACTCTGCCAGCTGCGCTGCATTACCCACTAACCTCTCCCAGTATTTATAGCCCTGTCTTTCAGCTCTCCTTTGTCAGATCGTCTGCAAAGCTCACACCCGGAACCTGTGTGCTCGCGCTTCTGGCTCACCCCTGTTTTGTGACCCCGGACCTGCCTGATTCCTGGATACTCTTCTGCCCCAGGAAAACCAGACCTGCTTTCTGCCATTACGACTCCTGACTACTCTTCGACCCCGGTAACTCTGACCAGCCTTCTGCCTTGCTACAACGTATTTGGATTTCCCTTGAACTGTACTTCTGCCTGTTTTCATCCGCCCCGTTGTGTCTGTGTTTCCTCCCCCCCCCCCAGGACTTCTGGACCACCAACCACCGGCGTCATCGGACGCATCGCTGCCACTGGGGGGAGGCACAGACCCAGCACATCGGACGGGATAACCCCTGGAGCCTTCACTCACTCCCTACATCCCTTTCCCCTTAAGTTTAAATAAACTTTCTGGTGTGACGCAATTGTGGTCCTCTTGTCGTCTGTCTGAACCGTGACAGTTTTGTATAGAGAGGGATCTCTAGATAGTGTTTTGTATAGAGGGATCTCTAGATAGTGTTTTGTATAGAGGGATCTCTAGATAGTGTTTTGTATAAAGAGGGATCTCTAGATAGTGTTTTGTATAGAGGGATCTCTAGACAGTGTTTTGTATAGAGAGGGATCTCTAGCTAGTGTTTTGTACAGAGAGGGATCTCTAGATAGTGTTTTGTATAGAGAGGGATCTCTAGATAGTGTTTTGTATAGAGAGGGATCTCTACATAGTGTTTTGTATAGAGAGGGATCTCTAGATAGTGTTTTGTACAGAGGGATCATTGGTTGACTGCTGAGTAGCAGTAATATCATTGGTCAACTGCTGGGTAGCTGTAATATCATTGGTCAACTGCTGGGTAGCTGTAATATCATTGGTCAACTGCTGGGTAGCTGTAATACTGTATCACTGGTCAACTGCTGGGTAGCTGTAATGCTGTATCACTGGTCAACTGCTAGGAAGAGAGAGAGAGAGAGAGAAAGAGAGAGAGAGAGAGAGAGAGACAGCAGAGGGAGGATACAACATAGCGCAGGTATTCTTCTTTACCTCATATTCCACATACTCCTCCTCCTCTACCTCGTAGGAGACAGTCTGTATCTTGACGTTGTCTCCGTCCTCCAGCAGCTTGGCCTGAGGGTCCTCCGTGCTGCCGGGGGTCTCCCTCTCCTCTTCTTTCTTCTCTGTGAAGGTAGTCTCGCAGCACTCACTCTTAGAATCCATGGCCTTGGCACCTCCGCCGCTGCTGCCTCCCCCTTCCTCCTTGTACAGGATGAAGGTAGGTCTGTAGAAGGCCTCGACGGCCAGATGGAGGGAGGTGGCATCGAGGAGTTGTTGGGCTTTCGTCTTGCCGTTGGGGTTGTTGTGTCCCACGTGGGCCACCGTACCGTTGTTAGTGTAACCTCCACCTCCTCCTCCGTCGTTGCCGCCGGTTATGAAGTAGTTGATGATGTTCTCCTGGTACTGGTTGTTAGGGAAGTCACCGCCATAACCGTTGACGACGTGCCTGCTGTTCTTGTCCAGTAGCGGGTTCTGGAGCTCACTCAGGCTCTCCATGGCAACGAGGGTTCAGGGGTCAGTGGAAGTGGCTTAAGAGGACCTCACTGAAGGTGGCAGCTACTGATGGCGCTCAACAGGATGAGAGCTGCGGAGAGGAGAGGAAATGAGAGAGGAGACATTAGTCAACTCAGTTTTCCGTCTCAGTGAAGCAGTGGTGTAAACACAATACACTGGGCAACTGAGAGACAACACGGCATTTAACACTTCCAGAAGAATTTAATCAAGTTGTTAGACATATATCTAACACCTACCAGTAGGCTAAGGTTTAGCTAGGGTGTTGTGGACTGTAGGCTTGGGGTTTAGCTAGGGTGGAAGGTAGGCTTGGGGTTTAGCTAGGGCGTTCTGGACAGTAAGCTTGTGTTTACCTAGGGTGTTGTGGACGGTAGGCTTGTGTTTACCTAGGGTGTTGTGGACGGTAGGCTTGTGTTTACCTAGGGTGTTGCGGACGGTAGGCTTGTGTTTACCTAGGGTGTTGCGGACGGTAGGCTTGGGTTTAGCTAAGGTATTGTGGACGGTAGGCTTGTGTTTACCTAGGGTGTTGTGGACGGTAGGCTTGTGTTTACCTAGGGTGTTGCGGACGGTAGGCTTGGGTTTAGCTAAGGTGTTGCGGACGGTAGGCTTGTGTTTACCTAGGGTGTTGCGGACGGTAGGCTTGTGTTTACCTAGGGTGTTGCGGACGGTAGGCTTGGGTTTAGCTAAGGTATTGTTGACGGTAGGCTTGGGTTTAGCTAAGGAGCTGTGGATGGTAGGCTAAGATTTAGCTAGGGTGTTGTGGACCATAGACTAGGGTATAGCTAGGGCTTTGTAGATGGTAAGCTAGGTTTTAGCTAGGGTGTTGTGGACCATAGACTAGGGTATAGCTAGGGCTTTGTAGATGGTAAGCTAGGTTTTAGCTAGGGTGCTGTGGACCATAGACTAGGGTATAGCTAGGGCTTTGTAGATGGTAAGCTAGGTTTTAGCTAGGGTGCTGTGGACCATAGACTAGGGTATAGCTAGGGCTTTGTAGATGGTAAGCTAGGTTTTAGCTAGGGTGCTGTGGACCATAGACTAGGGTATAGCTAGGCTTTGTGGACAGGAGGCTTGGGTTTATCTAGGGAGCTGTGGACAGGAGGATTTTAGGTCCCCACAAGGATAGAAGAACCAAACACCCCCCCATGCACACACACACACACACACACACACAGACACACACACACACACACACACACAGACACACACACACAGACACACACACAGAGAGACACACACACACACACACACACACACACAGACACACACACACACACACACACACACACAGACACACACACACACACACACACACACACACACAGACACACACAGACACACACACACACACACACAGACACACACACACACAGACACACACAGACACACACACACACGTACACACACACAGACACACACACACAGACACACACACACAGACACACACACACACACAGCACACACACACACACACACACACACAGAGACACACACACACACACACACACACACACACACACACACACAAACACGCACACACACACACACACAGACACACACAGACACACACAGACACACACAGACACAAAGCCCATCTTCTGGAACCTGCTTAATCTGCATGCTCTGTAGATAATACAGACATTTTAATTAAACACTAGGGCAAGGTGTGTGTGTGTGTTCTCTCTTGTGTGGCTGTGTATGTGTGTGCGCTTGTGTGTGTGCCTCCCTCCCCACAGATACTGGTGCATTCATTGTCGAAGGCTTGTTTAGCCTCCCTGCAAAACAGAGAGAAAAATAAAAGAAGAAAGAGGAGGATGGATGGATGGATGGATGGATGGATGGATGGATGGATGGATGAATGGATGGATGGATGGATGCTATCACTCACTGAGGCTTTCTGCCTGAAGCCTCCAATAGGGTTTGGCTGAAGCAGATACCTTCTTACGCCACAGACGCTGTACTAGAGCAAGTGTGCTAGCGCTAGTGTTCTACTAGCTAGATAGCTAGCGTTGTACTAGCTAGTTAGTGTGTACTAGCTAATGTGTACTAGCTAGTTTGTAGTAGAGCTAGTGTGTACTAGCTAGCTAGCTAGCTAGTGTCGTACTAGCTAATTAGTGTGTACTAGCTAGTTTTGTACTAGCTAGTTTGTAGTAGAGCTAGTGTGTACTAGCTAGCTAGCTAGCTAGTGTCGTACTAGCTAGTTAGTGTGTACTAGCTAGTTTTGTACTAGCTAGTTTGTGTGCACTAGCTAGTGTGTACCTGCTAGTGTGTCCTAAATAGTTAGTGTACTAGAGCTAGTGTGTACTAGCTAGCTAGTTAGCGTTGTACTAGCTAGTTAGTGTGTACTAGTTAGTGTGTACTAAAGATAGTGTGTACTAGCTAGCTAGCTAGTGTTGTACTAGCTAGTGTGTACTAGCTAGCTAGTTAGTGTTGTACTAGCTAGTTAGTGTGTACTAGTTAGTGTGTACTAGAGCTAGTGTGTACTAGCTAGCTAGCTAGTGTTGTACTAGCTAGTTTTGTACTAGCTAGTTACTGTGTACTAGCTAGCTAGTCTGTACTAGAGCTAGTGTGTACTAGCTAGTTTTGTACTAGCTGGTTAGTGTGTACTAGTTAGCTAGCTACACAAGCCACAGTGGTTAACATAATGCCCTGGACCAGAGTTTGTGCGCCAACTGGTATGTGCGTAGCACATTGACGCCCTGGAACAAAGCTACTGACTCACATGATACAGGAGACCAACAAATGTCTGCAGGTTGCGCGCACACATCTGAGAAGCTAAAATACCATCTAAGACGCTAAAATACTATCTGAGAAGCTAAAATACCATCTGAGAAGCTAAAATACCATCTAAGATGCTAAAATACCATCTGAGAAGCTAAAATACCATTTGAGAAGCTAAAATACCATCTGAGTAGCAAGCGCATGCACTTTGAGGTTTGCAGACCACAAAACCTCTAGCAACACACACACACACACACACACACACACACACACACACACACACGCCAAGCTCATCATCAGAGTAGATGAAACTCGACCACACCAGCAAATCGGATCATCAGGATCATCGGTAAAGTCTTCACCTGTTGTAGACATTAGATTTGATCATTAGGATGAGGATGGTTCACCCAGGCACACACATACATTAAAGTTGTCCATAAATGTATTCAGTACAGGTAACTGCCAAAATAAAGGAAACGCTTGAGTAAATAAGGTATACAAAGTAAATTGAAATCATGTGCTTCCACATAGGTGTGGTTCCTGAGTGTATTAAGCAATTAACTTCCCATTACGCTTAGGACAAATTCAGGTAGGTCCCTTCCAGTTTCGTTCTGTTTGCTTTCGTTTGGTTCTTAAACGGTAAATGGTTTCAGTTATGAATACACCTCAGATCTCAACCCAATTGAACACTTACGGGAGATTCTGGAGCGGTGCCTGAGACAGCGTTTTCCACCACAAACAAAAAAAACGAATTATGGAATTTCTCATGGAAGAATGGTGTTGCATCCCTCCAATAGAGTTCCAGACACTTGTAGAATCTATGCCAAGGCTCATTGAAGCTGTTCTGGCTCGTGGTGGCCCAATACCCTACTAAGACACTTTATGTTGGTGTTTCCGTTATTTTGACAGTTACATGTATATGATTTACAATTATGTCTGGGTCTCTGGGTCTCTGTCTATAGGATTTAATGTGTGTATATTTTATTTTGTATGTGTCTGTGTGTTGTACCTCTTATAACCATCAGATGAATCTGTGATTATAATTTAGATCGTCATTATGGTGGGAATGGTTATTCCAGGCACATACATGGTCCTGTCTGGGTTAGGGTTAGGGTTAGTATAATAAAGATCATCATTATGGTGGTGTGGTTGGTTCATTCAGGCACATACACTGACTTTACAAAATATTAGGAACACCTTCCTAATATTGATTTGCACCCCCTTTTGCCCTCAGAACAGCCTCAATTTGTCGGGGGCATGGACTCTACAAGGTGTCGAAAGTGTTCCACAGGGATGCTGGTCCATGTTGACTCCAATGCTTCCCACAGTTGCGTCAAGTTGGCTGGATGTCCTTTGGGTGGTGGACCATTCTTGATACACACGGGAAACTGTTGAGCGTGAAAAACCCGCCAGCGATGCAGTTATTTTATAAAACATTTTTAGGGGGTAGATCAGCTTTAATATTACAGATAGATTGCAGCTTCCATCAATGTAATTGTCTGCATCATTTCCAATCCCCAATATATATTTTTTGTAAATATAATATATATACATATATACAGTGAGGGAAAAAAAGTATTTGATCCCCTGCTGATTTTGCACGTTTGCCCACTGACAAAGAAAATGATCAGTCTATAATTTTAATGGTAGGTTTATTTGAACAGTGAGAGACAGAAATTATCCTCTGTAGCTCAGCTGGTAGAGCATGGCGCTTGTAACGCCAGGGTAGTGGGTTCGATCACCAGGACCACCCATACGTAAAAATTTATGCACACATGACTGTAAGTCGCTTTGGATAAAAGCGTCTGCTAAATGGCATATTATTATTATTATTAGAATAACAACAAAGAAATCCAGAAAAACGCATGTAATAAATGTTATAAATTGATTTGCATTTTAATGAGGGAAATAAGTATTTGACCCCCTCTCAATCAAAAGATTTCTGGCTCCCAGGTGTCTTTATACAGGTAACGAGCTGAGATTATGAGCACACTCTTAAAGGGAGTGCTCCTAATCTCAGCTTGTTACCTGTATAAAAGACACCTGTTCACAGAAGCAATCAATCAATCACATTCCAAACTCTCCACCATGGCCACGACCAAAGAGCTCTCCAACGATGTCAGGGACAAGATTGTAGACCTACACAAGGCTGGAATGGGCTACAAGACCATCGCCAAGCAGCTTGGTGAGAAGGTGACAACAGTTGGTGTGATTATTCGCAAATGAAAGAAACACAAAAGTAAATTTCCCTCGGCCTGGGGCTCCATGCAAGATCTCACCTCGTGGAGTTGCAATGATCATGAGAACGGTGAGGAATCAGCCCAGAACTACGCGGGAGGATCTTATCAATCATCTCAAGGCAGCTGGGACCATAGTCACCACGAAAACTATTGGTAACACACTACGCCGTGAAGGACTGAAATCCTGCAGCACCCGCAAGGTCCCCCTTCTCAAGAAAGCACATATACAGGGCCGTCTGAAGTTTGCTAATGAACATCTGAATGATTCAGAGGAGAACTGGGTGAAAGTGTTGCGGTCAGATGAGATCAAAATCGAGCTCTAAGCCATCAACTCAACTCGCCGTGTTTGGAGGAGGAGGAATGCTGCCTATGACCCCAAGAACACCATCCCCACCATCAAACATGGAGGTGGAAACATTATGCTTTGGGGGTGTTTTTCTTCTAAGGGGACAGGATAACTTCACCGCATCAAAGGGACGATGGACGGGGCCATGTACCGTCAAATCTTGGGTGAGAACCTCCTTCCCTCAGCCAGGGCATTGAAAATGGGTTGTGGATGGGTATTCCAGCATGACAATGACCCAAAACACACGGTCAAGGCAACAAAGGAGTGGCTCAAGAAGAAGCACATTAAGGTCCTGGAGTGGCCTACCCAGTCTCCAGACCTTAATCCCATAGAAAATATGTGGAGGGAGCTGAAGGTTCGAGTTGCCAAACGTCAGCCTCGAAACCTTAATGACTTGGAGAAGATCTGCAAAGAGGAGTGGAACAAAATCGCTCCTGAGATGTGTGCAAACCTGGTGGCCAACTACAAGAAACGTCTGACCTCTGTGATTGCCAAAAAGGGTTTTGCCTTTGCATGTTTTGCAGAGGGGTCAAATACTTATTTCCCTCATTAAAATGCAAATCAATTTATAACATTTTTCACATGCGTTTTTCTGGATTGTGTTGTTGTTATTGTCTCTCACTGTTCAAATAAACCTACCATTAAAATTATAGACTGGTCATGTCTTTGTCAGTGGGCAAACGTACAAAATCAGCAGGGGATCAAATACTTTTTTCCCTCACTGTATGTAGACCAAATATTTGATGGCTCCGACCGCATTCTGTTCCATATCCACACTTTTGGTGCCAACGAGCATGACATAAGCAAGTAGTCAAGACGACTAGCTTGTATATCTCACTAGGACAGGATATTTAAGCCTCCATATATCCACTAGTTCCAATATATCCATGATATTCATGATTTCCTTAAGAGCATTAGTATGATAGTTTGTAGAGTGATATCCTTTATGGTCCATTGAGGTATTTAAAACCGTATTATAATCTCCAACCATTATAATAGAGTCTTGTATTGCTTGTAGGTTTGATACATTATTATATATATTTTCAAACAAGCATGGCTCATCATTATTTGAACGGTATAGATTAATGAGCCAAATATTTGTATGGTCCAATAACATATATATGATTAAATGTCCATGTGGGCTGTGCTATGGAGGTGATATAGATAATACTCAGAGCAAAAGAGAATGTTTTTGGATTTCCACCCTCCAGACATTATTCCCTAAATGTCTTAATGATGAAATGCCTATGTTAATGACCTCACATCAGACTGTTCTGACGTTTTTCTTGTACTGTACCCAACGATTTCAGAAAAATACTTAATGGGTCGATGTTCTCATTGTGGTTTTACAGACTTGTTTAATACATTTTATGTAGACACTTTATAAGAATACTTATGAAATGCACATCGTTATATTTGGTAACACTTACTTATTTTCCCTCGACTCCAACCCCATTCGATGCACTGAACAGATGTGGGTGGAGCAACGTCTACATAGGGATGCCGGTTGTGAACACTAATAAAAGCTCTGACGAAGGCCTTGAGGCCGATATGTAAAGCTTAATAAAGAGCAGTGATACTATCAAGAGCAGTGATACTATCGAGAGCAGTGATACTATCGAGAGCAGTGATACTATCGAGAGCAGTGATACTATCGAGAGCAGTGATACTATCGAGAGCAGTGATACTATCAAGAGCAGTGATGCTATCAAGAGCAGTGATACTATCAAGAGCAGTGATGCTATCAAGAGCAGCGATACTATCAAGAGCAGTGATACTATCAAGAGCAGTGAAACTATTGAGAGCAGTGATACTATCGAGAGCAGTGATACTATCAAGAGCAGTGATGCTATCAAGAGCAGTGATACTATCAAGAGCAGTGAAACTATCAAGAGCAGCGATGCTATCAAGAACAGTGATACTATCAAGAGCAGTGATACTATCAAGAGCAGTGAAACTATTGAGAGCAGTGATACTATCAAGAGCAGTGATACTATCAAGAGCAGTGATACTATCAAGAGCAGTGAAACTATTGAGAGCAGTGATACTATCAAGAGCAGTGATACTATCAAGAGCAGTGTGCGGGTTTCTTATTTTTTCTCATCTTATTCAACTGTTACCATGCACCTGCAACAAAGATAGCTCAGATGTGCGAGTGCATTTTGAATTTCCAATAACATATTTAAAAGATCTGTTTGCGGATCTGTTTGAACAATTAGCAAATTCGGATCAAAATTGTTAGTTAATATCATCACCCCTTTTGAGTTTCTTTGCCCACGGGAGAAGTATATTTGCCCCCCCCCCCCCGCCCCCCTTCCCTTTTCCCCAAAACCACATCTAAAATTGTTGAATGAGTTTCCTGTAAACAATAGATATTATATTCCTTCTCTCTTAGCCAGGTAAATACTGATCGTCTTTTCTTATCTGCTAAGCCGATGCAGTTCTTGACACACTCAAACCAGTGCACTGGCACCTACTACCTTAACCCGTTCAAAGGCACTTCAATCTTTTGTCTTGCCCATTCACCCTCTGAATGACACACACACACAATCCATGTCTCAATTGTCTCAAAGCGTACTAATCCTTCTTTAAACTGTCTCCTCCCCTTCATCTACACTGAATGAAGTGGATTTAACAAGTGCCATCAATAAGGGATCATAGCTTTCACCTGGATTCACCTGGTCAGTCTATGTCATGGAAAGTGCAGGCGTGCCTAATGTTTTGTCCACTCCGTGTATATGCTCCTGTCTTCATCCACCTCTGGCCTGCTGGCTCCCCTACCTCTGCGGAAGCATAGTTCCCGCTCAGCCCAGTCAAAACTGTTCGCTGCCCTGGCACCCCAATGGTGGAACAAGCTCCCTCACGACGCCAGGACAGCGGAGTCACTCACCACCTTCCGGAGACATTTGAAACCCCACCTCTTTAAGGAATACCTGGGATAGGATAAAGTAATCCTTCTACCCGCCCCCGTTGTCCTGTCCCCTTAGCAGAAAAACACCCCCAAAGCATAATGTTTCCACCTCCATGTTTGATGGTGGGGATGGTGTTCTTGGGGTCATAGGCAGCATTCCTCCTCCTCCAAACATCGATTTTGGTCTAATCTGACCACAACACTTTCACCCAGTTCTCCTCTGAATCTCAGATGTTCATTGGCAAACTTCAGACGGCCCTGTATATATGCTTTCTTGAGCAGGGGGACCTTGCGGGTGCTGCAGGATTTCAGTCCTTCACGGCGTAATGTGTTACCAATCGTTTTCTTGGTGACTATGGTCCCGGCTGCCTTGAGATCATTGACAAGATCTCCCTGTGTAGTTTTGGGCTGATTCCTCACCGTTCTCATGATCATTGCAACTCCACGAGGTGAGATCTTGCATGGAGCCCCAGGCCGAGGGAGATTGACAGGTCTTTTGTGTTTCTTCCATTTGCGAAAAAACGCACCAACTGTTGTCACCTTCTCAACAAGCTGCTTGGCGATGGTCTTGCAGCCCATTCCAGCCTTGTGTAGGTCTACAATCTTGTCCCTGACATCCTTGGAGAGCTCTTTGGTCTTGGCCATGGTGGAGAGTTTGGAATCTGATTGATTGATTGCTTCTGTGGACAGGTGTCTTTTATACAGGTAACAGGCTGAGATTAGGAGCCAGAAATGTTTCTGATAGATGCAAATCAATTTATAACATTTCTGAAATGCGTTTTTCTGGATTTCTTTGTTGTTATTCTGTCTCTCAATGTTCATATAAACCTACCATTAAAATTATAGACTGATAATTTCTTTCTCAGTGGGCAAATGTACAAAATCAGCAGGGGATCAAATACTTTTTTCCCTCACTGTATATCCACAGTAAAACTAGTCCTATATCGACATAACCTGAAAGGCCGCTCAGCAAGGAAGAAGCCACTGCTCCAAAACCGCCATAAAAAAGCCAGACTACGGTTTGCAACTGCACATGGGGACAAAGATCTTACTTTTTGGAGAAATGTCCTCTGGTCTGATGAAACAAAAATAGAACTGTTTTTGCCATTATGACCATCGTTATGTTTGGAGGAAAAAGGAGGTTGCTTGCAAGCCGAAGAACACCATCCCAACCGTGAAGTACGGGGGTGGCAGCATCATGCTGTGGGGGTGCTTTGCTGCAGGAGGGACTTAAGCACTTCACAAAATAGATGGCATCATGAGGAAGGAAAATTATGTGGATATATTGAAGCAACATCTCAAGACATCAGTTAGAAAGTTAAAGCTTGGTCGCAAATGGTCCTCTGTAACTCAGCTGGTAGAGCACGGCGCTTGTAATGCTAAGGTAGTGGGTTCGATCCCTGGGACCACCCATACACAAAAAAAAAAAAAAAAAAATGTGTTGCTTTGGATAAAAGCGTCTGCTAATTGGCATATTATTATTATTATTTATTATAAATGGGTCTTCCAAATGAACAATGACCCCAAGCATACTTCCAAAGTTGTGGCAAAATGGCTTAAGGACAACAAAGTCAAGGTATTGGAGTGGCCATCACTAAGCCCTGACCTCAAGCCTATAGAAAATGTGTGGGTAGAACTGAAAAAGCGTGTGTGAGCAAGGAGGCCTACAAACCTGACTCAGTTACACCAGCTCTGTCAGGAGGAATGGGCCAAAATTCACCCAATTTATTGTGGGAAGCTTGTGGAAGGCTACCCGAAACGTTTGACCCAAGTTAAACAATTTAAAGGCAATGCTACCAAATACTAATTGAGTGTATGTAAACTTCTGACCCACTGGGAACGTGATGCAAGAAATAAAAGCTTAAATAAATCATTCTCTCTACTATTATTCTGACATTTCACATTCTTAAAATAAAGTGGTGATCCTAACTAACCTAAGACAGGGAATTTTTTATAGGATTAAATGTCAGGAAAATACTGAGTTTAAATGTATTTGGATAAGGTGTATGTAAACTTCCGACTTCAACTGTAGCTGCCATAGACATACAGGAGATGGTGAAGTAAGGGAACGTGTGACAGGTCTGTTCTGGCCTGCTTGACTGGCTGTCTATGGAACTGGAGTAGCCAGTCACAGTAGAATGATCACCTAAGGAGAAGACGGATTATGTATCCAGTGACCTTCTAAACCCAGGGTTTCATCCATGTCTCATTCACTGCAGCCTGGGAACACTACCAGGGGACCACCTGGCTCACTCTCCCTCCTTTTCTTGCTCTATTGGTTTTCAGTCCCAATTGGCTCTGCTATTGTCCCTGCCCAGTCTCTCTCTCTCTCTCTCTCTCTCTCTCTCTCTCTCTCTCTCTCTCTCTCTCTCTCTCTCTCTCTCTCTCTCTCTCTCTCTCTCTCTCTCTCTCTCTCTCTCTCTCTCTCTCTCTCTCTCTCTCCTGGGTGGCTGCTGTCTTCAGTAACCTCTAAATCCCAGGCGATCCATCATTCTGTGCCATTGGTTTTCAAAGCCAGTGGCTCGCCACTTCCCTCCTTTCCTGCTTCGCTCCCCACTCCCCTCGCTCCTCTCACCTTCCTCCCCACTCCCCTCGCTCCTCCCTCCCCGCCCCTCACTGGGTTCGAAATAGTTCACCCCCCATGAATAAACCAGCAGGTCTGTGCTCCCAGGATGCACTGGGGCATGCCTGAACACAACACACTCCTCAGGCGTCCCTCCTGGATTAGCTTTGTCTCGCCATGCTGGTGTTGATATGCCTCATTCCTTCCTTTCTGCCTGTACCTTTATACCAGTCTCTAGACGCACGCATAGTTCCATCCCATTCTTTCTCCAGTCTACTGTTCCATTCTTTCTCCAGTCTACTGTTCCATTCTTTCTCCAGTCTACTGTTCCATTCTTTCTCCAGTCTACTGTTCCATTCTTTCTCCAGTCTACTGTTCCATTCTTTCTCCAGTCTACTGTTCCATTCTTTCTCCAGTCTACTGTTCCATTCTTTCTCCAGTCTACTGTTCCATTCTTTCTCCAGTCTACTGTTCCATTCTTTCTCCAGTCTACTGTTCCATTCTTTCTCCAGTCTACTGTTCCATTCTTTCTCCAGTCTACTGTTCCATTCTTTCTCCAGTCTACTGTTCCATTCTTTCTCCAGTCTACTGTTCCATTCTTTCTCCAGTCTACTGTTCCATTCTTTCTCCAGTCTACTGTTCCATTCTTTCTCCAGTCTACTGTTCCATTCTTTCTCCAGTCTACTGTTCCATTCTTTCTCCAGTCTACTGTTCCATTATTTCTTCAGTCTACTGTTCCATTCTTTCTACTGTTCCGGGCTCCAGACTCATACTAGGGCTAGAATTAGCCACAGTATCAACTCAAATCAAATGAAATTGTATTTGCCACATGCGCCGAATACAACAAGAGTAGACATTACAGTGAAATGTTTATTTACAAGCCCTTAACCAACAATGCAGTTTTTTGAAAGAAAAATGTAAAATAAAGTGTTAATTGAGAAAAATAAAAAAAAATAAAAGCAAACAGCTAAAGAGCAGCAGTAAAATAAAATAGCAGTAGAGAGGCTATATACAGGGGGGTACCGGTACAGAGTCAATGTGCGGGGGCACCGGCTAGTCGAGGTAATTGAGGTCATATGTACATGTGGGTAGAGTTAAAGTGACTATGCATAAATAGTAAACAGAGTAGCAGCAGCGTAAAAGGGGGGATGGGGTGGGGTGGGGGGCAGTGCAAATAGTCCGGGTAGCCATGATTAGCTGTTCAGGAGTCTTATGGCTTGGGGGTAGAAGCTGTTGAGAAGCTTTTTGGACCTAGACTTGGCGCTCCGGTACCGCTTGCCGTGCGGTAGCAGAGAGAACAGTCTATGACTAGGGTGGCTTGAGTCTTTGACCATTTTTAGGGCCTTCCTCTGACACCGCCTGGTATAGAGGTCCTGGATGGCAGGAAGCTTGACCCCAGTGATGTAATGGGCCATACGCACTACCCTCTGTAGTGCCTTGCGGTCGGAGGCTGAGCAGTTGCCATACCAGGCGGTGATGCAACCAGTCAGGATGCTCTCGATGGTGGAGCTGTAGAACTTTTTGAGTTTCAGTCTCCTGAGGGGGAATTGGTTTTGTCGTGCCCTCTTCACGACTGTCTGGGTGTGTTTGGACAATGATGGTTTGTTGGTGATGTGGACACTAAGGAAGCTCTCAACCTGTTCCACTACAGCCCCATCGATGAGAATGGGGGCGTGCTCAGAATGGGGGTATTGTACTTTGTACCTTGGCAATCCACTTGGATGAAGCTAGGGAAACTGGTAGTGTAGTGTAGTGTATTGTTGTCTAGTGTAATACGGCAGGTAAAATTTGTCCCAAGGCAGAGATGTAGAGTCTAGGATCATCAGCTTATCCTCCTCAAATCCCAACCTTGACCATTAGGGAGTCAACACAAAACTTTTCAGTGGCTGTCTTTTAAACACTGACTATATCAAGTGCTGCTGATTGTGTCAGTGACATTAGGCAGTTCAAAATCAAGCAGATCTATTTCTAACCAAGCAAACTCATCCTTCAGCCTTACAACACGTTGCCCAAACCTCTCTTTTCACACAATATCTGAAAAAACCATCCATCCATCCTCAGTGGTCGTTATATGTCTGTCACTGTAACTCGGTCACTGTAACTATTACAGCAGTGTTACAGAGCTAGCCATCGACATCAGCTTTATCTCCATGCTATTACCTCCCAGTGATGTGTGTATAATCAGTTTGGGACAGCACAGCAGTCTAACAGTTTTCTGCTTTATCATGGAGCCAGACAGGCAGGACCTGGAAATTGAGGTTTGGGGTTTAGGCATGAATGGATGGATGGAGCTGAGTTGTGTGAAGGGAGGTTGGCATATGGATGGAGCTGGGTTGTGTGAAGGGAGGTTGGCTGATGGATGGAGCTGAGTTGTGTGAAGGGAGGCTGGCTGATGGATGGAGCTGAGTTGTGTGAAGGGAGGTTGGCTGATGGATGGAGCTGAGTTGTGTGAAGGGAGGTTGGCATATGGATGGAGCTGGGTTGTGTGAAGGGAGGTTGGCTGATGGATGGAGCTGAGTTGTGTGAAGGGAGGCTGGCTGATGGATGGAGCTGAGTTGTGTGTAGGTTGGCGGGCTGATGGATGGAGCTGAGTTGTGTGAAGGGAGGCTGGCTGATGGATGGAGCTGAGTTGTGTGAAGGGAGGTTGGCTGATGGATGGAGCTGAGTTGTGTGAAGGGAGGTTGGCTGATGGATGGAGCTGAGTTGTGTGAAGGGAGGTTGGCATATGGATGGAGCTGAGTTGTGTGAAGGGAGGCTGGCTGATGGATGGAGCTGAGTTGTGTGAAGGGAGGCTGGCTGATGGATGGAGCTGAGTTGTGTGAAGGTAGGTTGGCTGATGGATGGAGCTGAGTTGTGTGAAGGGAGGTTGGCTGAAGGATGGAGCTGAGTTGTGTGAAGGGAGGATGGCTGATGGATGGAGATGAGTTGTGTGAAGGGAGGCGGGCTGATGGATGGAGCTGAGTTGTGTGAAGGGAGGCTGGCTGATGGATGGAGCTGAGTTGTGTGAAGGGAGGTTGGCATATGGATGGAGCTGGGTTGTGTGAAGGGAGGTTGGCTGATGGATGGAGCTGAGTTGTGTGAAGGGAGGCTGGCTGATGGATAGAGCTGAGTTGTGTGAAGGGAGGCTGGCTGATGGAAGGAGCTGAGTTGTGTGTAGGTTGGCGGGCTGATGGATGGAGATGAGTTGTTTGAAGGGAGGCGGGCTGATGGATGGAGCTGAGTTGTGTGAAGGGAGGCTGGCTGAAGGATGGAGCTGAGTTGTGTGTAGGTTGGCGGGCTGATGGATGGAGCTGAGTTGTGTGAAGGGAGAGATAGACAGAGAGGGACACAGAGAGGGAGAAAGAGGGAGATACAGAAAGGGAGACAGAGGGGGAGACAGAGGAAGATACAGAGAGAGACAGAGAGAGAGAAAGAGAGAGAGAAAGAGAGAGACAGAGAGAGAGACAGAGAGAAAGACAGAGAGGGAGACAGAGAGGGAGAGACAGAGGGAGACATAGAAGGTGACAGAGAGGGAGACAGAGAGGGAGACAGAGAGGGAGACAGAGAGGGAGACAGAGAGGGAGACAGAGAGGGAGACAGAGAGATAGACAGAGAGGGAAACAGAGAGATACAGAGTGAGAAAGAGAGAGAGACAGAGAGAGAGACAGAGAGATAGACAGAGAGGGAGACAGAGAGAGAGACAGAGAGGGAAACAGAGAGATACAGAGTGAGAAAGAGAGAGAGACAGAGAGAGAGAGACAGAGAGGGAAACAGAGAGATACAGAGTGAGAAAGAGAGAGAGACAGAGAGAGACAGAGAGGGAGAGACAGAGAGGGTGACAGAGAGAGAGACAAAGAGGGAGAAAGAGAGAGAGACAGAGAGGGAGACAGAGAGAGAGACAGAGAGAGAGAGAGACAAAGAGGGAGACAGAGAGAGACAGAGAGGGAGACAGAGAGGGAGAAAGGGGGAGAGACAGAAAGGGGGACAGAGGGGGAGACAGAGAAAGAGACAGAAAGAGAGACAGAGAGGGATACAGAGAGAGAGACAGAGATGGAGACAGAGAGATAGAGAGAGAGACAGAGAGAGACAGATAGAGATACAGAGAGAGAGACAGAGAGAGACAGAGAGAGAGACAGAGAGGGAGACAGAGAGGGAGACAGAGAGATAGAGAGAGAGACAGAGAGAGAGACGGAGAGGGAGACAGAGAGAGACATAAAGGGACACAGAGAGAGAAGGACGGAAGTCACTCCTCAGTAAAAGGCACATGACAGTTTGCCAAAGGCATCTAAAGACTCTCAGAACATGAGAAACAAGATTCTCTGATCTGATGAAACCAAGATTGAACTTTGGGCCTAAATGCCAAACTTCTCGTCTGGAGGAAACTTGGCACCATCCATACGGTGAAGCATGGTGGCGGCAGCATCGTGCTATGCGGATGTTTTTCAGTGACAGGGACTGGGAGACTAGTCAGGATCGAGGCAGATGAACGGAGCAAAGTACAGAGAGATCCTTGATGAAAACCTGTTCCAGAGCGCTCAGGACCTCAGACTGGGGTGAAGGTTCACCTTCCAACAGGACAACGACCCTAAGCCCACAGCCAAGACAACGCAGGAGTGGCTTCGGGACAAGTCTCTGAATGTCCTTGAGTGGCCCAGCCAGAGCCCGGACTTCAACACGAGACCTGAAAATAGCTGTGCAGCAACGCTCGCCATCCAACCTGACAGAGCTTGAGAGGATCTGCAGAGAAGAATGGGAGAAACTCCCCAAATACAGGTGTGCCAAGCTTGTAGCGTCATACCCAAGAAGACTCTGTAAGAGTCAGTAATCGCTGCCAAAGGTGCTTCAACAAAGTACTGAGTTAAGGGTCTGAATACTTATGTAAATGTGATATTTCAGTTTTTTGTATTTTATCAATTTGCAAAAATTGAAAAGGCCCACCTGTTTTTGCTTTGTTATTATGGGGTATTGTGTGTAGATTGATTAGGGGGAAATGATTAAATCAATTTTACTATAAGGCTGTAATGTATAAAAATGTGGAAAAAGTCAAGGAGTCTGAACATTTTGCGAATGTGCTGTATGTGTAGCCCACATGCCTGGGTGCTGTTGTGTTTTCTAACATGGCCTGGGGGTAGCTGGTGGCCGATGGGGGAGAACACAACAGATGAGAATAGGATTTCCACCTCCACCTGTAAGCAACATGCCGCCTGTACGAGTGGGGCCACGGCCACTCAACCTGAACACTCCACAGGGCTGATACGTACTGAAACACGGCTACCGTGTGCTACGGGCTACAACCCCATTAGACAGCAGGCATCCTGGAACCATTTCCTTGTGTCAGCCTGCTGCCAATCAACCACCTGACCCGACCTCAGCAAGCGAGAGCAGCCATTATCAGCCCAGCCCCAAGGACAGCCGTAGAGGATGCATTAGAATACCGATGTGTCTCATCTGACAGGGCTGTTTTCCAGGCCTGGTTTATCCTGCTGCCACAACGATGAAGACAGACAGCAAGATTCTCTCTCTCTCTCTCTAGTTATCACTGAGCAATCAGTATTCTACCATGACGCTGTGAATATATGGGAAGATTTAATGCATGTGAAACAAACAGAGGAGGACGAGAAGAAAAAGAAGAAGAAGAAGAAGAAGAAGAAGAAGAAGAAGAAGAAGAAGAAGAAGAAGAAGAAGAAGAAGAAGAAGAAGAAGAAGAAGAAGAAGAAGAAGAAGAAGACAGACAGACACAGAGAGACACAGAGACACAGAGAGACACAAAGAGACACAGAGAGACACAAAGAGACACAGAGAGACACAAAGAGATACAGAGACACAGTGAGAGACACAGACAAACACAAAGAGACACACAGAGACACAGAGAGACACAGAGAGACACAGAGACACAGTGAGAGACACAGACAAACACAAAGAGACACACAGAGACACAGATACAGTGACACACAGAGACACAGATACACAGAGAGACACAGACACGCAGGGAGATGCAGAGAGATCTGAGAGACATAGATACACACATAGAGAGACAGAGAGAGACAGAGAGAGACAGAGAGAGACACAGAGAGACACAGAGACACGCACAGACACACACAGAGAGACAGAGACACAGAGACACACACAGACACAGACACACAGAGACACAGACACACAGAGACAAAGAGAGACACAGACACACAGAGAGACACACAGAGACACACAGAGACACACACACACACAGAGACACAGAGACACACACAGACACACACACACACACACACACACAGAGACACAGACACACACAGCGAGACACAGAGAGACACAAACACACACAGAGACACACAGAGAGACACAGACACACACACAGAGAGACATACACACAGAGAGACACAGACACACACAGAGATACAGGAGATCTGAGAGACACAGACACACAGAGAGAGACACAGAGAGACACAGACACACACAGACACACACAGAGACACAAAGACACACAGAGACACACACACACAAAGATAGACACAGAGACACACACAGACACACACACACACACACACACACAGATAGAGACACGCAGACACACACACACAGATAGAGACACACACAGAGAGACACAGAGAGAGACAGAGAGACACAGACACACACAGAGTGACACAGACACACAGAGAGATACAGCCACACAGAGAGATACAGAGAGATCTGAGAGACAGACACACACAGAGAGAGACAGCGAGATACAGAGAGAGACACATAGAGACCCAGAGACCCAGAGAGACACAGAGACACAGACACACACAGAGACACAGACACACAGAGAGAGCTGAGAGAAGACAGGTGTTTCTGTATAGTGCTGCTGTTCATTTTGTGCTGTTCATTTTGAGTGAGAAGCATCCTTCCATTCACTGGGAGTAGATCTGAGGTGTGTGTGTGTGTGTGTGTGTGTGTGTGTGTGTGTGTGTGTGTGTGTGTGTGTGTGTGTGTGTGTGTGTGTGTGTGTGTGTGTGTGTGTGTGTGTGTGTGTGTGTGTTGCTTATGTACACTGTAATACCAGCCTTTACAGCGCCTGACTCCTGCTGATACAACCTGACTATAATTGCTCTCCTCTGACTTCCTCTTGGCAATACACACATCACAGAGATCTGACAGAGAGAGAGAGAGAGAGACCGAGAGACAGAGAGACAGAGAGACAGAGAGACAGAGAGAGAGAGAGAGAGAGAGAGACAGAGAGAGAGAGAGAGAGAGAGAGAGAGAGAGAGAGAGAGAGAGAGAGAGAGAGACAGAGAGAGAGAGAGAGAGAGAGAGAGAGAGAGAGAGAGAGAGAGAGAGAGAGAGAGAGAGAGAGAGAGAGAGAGAGAGAGAGAGAGAGAGAGAGAGAGAGAGAGAGAGAGAGAGAGAGAGAGAGAGAGAGAGAGAGAGACGGAACTGAACAGTGCTCCTGCAAAACAGTACTCCTTTGATTCTGTCTCTGCCACTTCTCTGCGAATAATTAAATACTGTAATAATATTTTGAGGAGTTCACTTAAGAGAGAAAGGGAGTTGACAAAAAATACTGTCTGTTTCATCTTTCCTCACAAAGAGAATTTAAGATCCACGGGAACACAATTGCAATGATGTTTGAATATTCAGATGTGGCACTTCTCCCCCTAATTGTTGGCAGTTTACTGTAGTCCATATGTTTCTATTTGGAATCAGTATACTCTGTCATTTAAAATTCTGTACAATTATTGGCAGGACTACAGATGTGCAGTATGCACAGTGTGTTGAAAGCTACAGGGATAATGATCTATTATTTACAACAAAGGTGTCATATGTGCACATATGTACACTTCAGGTATTGAGGCTGTATGCTGATGCCGAGGCATGCCGTGTAGAAATGCTCTTGTCACTCAAGCCTCAAAACCCACTGCAACGAAAAGCAATCCAAAAGTAACTCTCGGGGGTTTCACAAGCCTATAAACGAAGTAATTAAACGGTCCTGATCTGACCCAGGAAGAAGAAGAAAAAATACACTGACTTTAACGACCAGTGATGGGGTAGACAATTGCACAACACATAGCATCCTATCTGCCAATATCAGCACCGTTCCAACACAGCCTATGCGCAATGTGCGCGCTCTCAATTTGGTTACCCTAAAAGCCACAGCCCACCCCTATAGTTTTGACCGTATAACCTACACGTCAATTTGCGTTGACAATGTGCATTTAGGCAGTTGATACATTTTCTCATAAATCAACAAGCACTCCTTTCTCTCCACGCTGAGACATGATTGTATGAGAAGAATACGAAATACCACAGCTATATGGTTGGATGCGTAAAGAAAAGGACAATTGGTTACGTTGTAAAATAATATCTAAAATACAATACATATCTTACCTGCGAATTCCTGACAATCCAAACGTTGTTTGACATGTACAGCCACTTGCTTGTATTTCTGTTGGCATTATTGTCGTTTGGTGTGAGATCAATGATCCTCCTTGTCTTTGCAAATGATTCACCTGATCTGACCAAGTCCGTTAGAGTCGTTATTTCACTGCGTTCACTCCAATGAGGGACACGAATGGGTCTCGGCGTGGCGGTTGATATGTCGCCTATGGATTTCTCTATGAACTCTCAAAAATTGATATTGTTTATCGATCCTCTGGCTTCGAAATTAATGAGAATAAATAGTACGACACACAGTAAGCTGTTGTCGGCTGTCGCTGCTTTCTTATGTTCAGGAATGACATTTCTGACGGATCAATTAGAGAACGGTGTAGGATCGCAGACTGATCGCACCGAGGAAAAGAGAAGAAACGTCACTCGAAACCCGCTAGGTGTTCTCAGAGCGAAATGGCAATGGTCTCCAAGTCCGCTTCCCTTGTGCACGTTGGCATTTAATAGGATTCAAAACAATAAACGTCAACCTGCCCTTGGCAGATATCTAGAGAGACTTTTGTAGCCTATAACTAGTTTTGCATGTGTTTATAAAGAGACTCTTCGAAGATGCTCGTTTCGAACAAATTCCCACAGCCAATAATTATCGTCTTCCTTCCTTTTCCAAGTTGTATTCTTATATTTTCATTTCCTGTCCAGTTTGCGAGCTCTGTACAGTATCCCACCAGACTTGCATCCTCCCTCATCAAGATCATTATGTAAAGTTCATGCAACCCTCATGCCTAATGGTAACAGCATCCTTCCACTGTTTGTATCCTATGTTTATGTTTCGCGAGTCTGTCAGTGGTAGGCCTATAGGTTATAATCACTGGCGTACTCCGCAAGGGAGAACTGTATAGGAAGGTCGTCTGATACTGGACAGACAATAGCAGATGGCAGATGCAAACAGATCAACAGTTCTTCAGGGCTCAAACAAAAAAAAAGCAATTAAACATTTTCTTTATTCTGGTGAAACGGTGTTTGTGTTGTGTGGTTGCAATATCAAAAGTCCCTTATCTCTGGTATATCTTGGCATGCATCATTCAAGACTGTGTTTAAATTGTGTGCAGCGCAATGGACATATCATGCACAATGTCTCAGGAGGACTTCAGAAGACCAGGGGAGTCTCTCAAGTTGGATTTGATTTAATTTACCTTGATTGCAACCCATTTTTGTAGGCTATTAGCCAGACAAAACCTGCTGAGTTCAACATTAAATAGTGGCTAAAGCTTTCCTCAAATCGACTACTTTTTTTTCCTCATTGTTAGACTACACAGACTGGTTTGACACACAACACCTTTCTATCCAAGCTGGGAGAGAGCGAGGACGGCTCATGACATGTAGGTTCAGGTAGGATATACAGGACAGTTGTATTTGTAAAAAAAAAAATATATTGGTTGCCTGATTAGTATGATGTTGTTTCGAAAATATATTTTACAATCTGCAATGTTTAAATGTCCAACTTTAATTACTGAACAAATAATTACATTATGGCTGCCAGCCAGTGGTCGATATCATGGCAGCCTTGTGTCACCACGTATTGCTTTGTGAAATGTTAGGCTTTGAGGAAATGATGACCAAATTGGCCTACCAATAAACATTTATGCATAAGCTAAAGCAAAGCTATAGGCTAAATTGCCTGGCACCACAGAAAACCTATCGTCGATTTGATAGGCTGCCGCATAGACATATCGCAATTCCAGCGCCATGGACAGCGATCGGTTTGCTATAGACCTAGTTTGTAAGTGGCTGTCTGGCTGATGCATTCGATTTTATTTTAGGGTGGCGAACTTCGACCTTGCGGGGGTCCAGAGAAACTGCATTATGCCAGTGGTTATAATTCCAACCTGACAGCACCTAGGCTACATTAAGAAGTTTCTTCTCAAACAGTGGAAATGATTAGAACGAGGGAAGGAACGAATGCCAGTATGCACAGCACGGGTTTGTTGTTGAAGTCAAGCGATGTGACTCGCGCTGCTGCTGTAACTTAAACTGCGCACGAGAAGAAAAAAAGAACCACACAAGGCAGTTGGACACGCCCTGCTGCTGTGCTGCTCGCGGCCGTTTGGAGAGATAGATGCAACCGGCTCGCAAATAAATATAGGGTACCTACCTCAGCAGGAGGTGAATTGTACATTGTTGTTCAAATTGTCAATGGCAACAACACATTTTAGATGACTAAATAATGATTAGCCTGCCCCCATTTCACCCACACATTTTTAATTAAAGAGTATGAGTGTAGCAATAGCCAGTTATCAACAATGGTACTTTAGTAATAGGCTACTGTACACTTTGTGGTGGTCATTCAGGGAAATAGAAGCC